>NW_005871764.1:231495-307334 GCF_000147115.1 Myotis lucifugus | reverse complement strand
TCTTTGTTACTAATGTTGTGGCCCCACCCCATCACAAAGAAACAGAATTTCTGGAGGATGAGGCCCAGAAATCAGGATTTTAACAAGATTCCCAGGTGATTCTAATGTGCAGCCAAGGTTGAGAACCACTGCTCTAGCCACCCATAACATTCCTGCCCAGGGAGACTGAGAGCGCCCGTGACCCAAGCCGAGAAGCCTCCCTGTTTGTACACAGTGTTTGTATAACATGGTTTCAGGTACCAGAGACTTGGTTCCAGTCAGTGCCTGCCAATCAATGACTTTAAAATCAAGCCAAGTGATTTTTATAAAACTAACTGTGGCATCTTTAAAATGGAGTATTTTGTCTTGGATTTATATGAAAAAGTTCTCAAATCACATAGAATCGAGGCCAGAATAACTAGATTTTTGGAGATAGGGGTATTTATTAGAAGAAACACAACACCCCAATACTTTACTTGGTTATTTATTTCAACATGAGGTGTGATGCCAGTACCTGATTAATAGGTGGATAATACAAAGTGGTGCATAATTATCCAATATTTGCTGAATTCTGGTAGCTTTATGGTGTTGCAAAGAAAGAGATGAGTGGGAGTCGGTCATGCTTGTGATGGAATGTTTGTTCAGCCCCTCAAGCGGGCAGGTTCTGCTCATGGATTTAGGCCGTGACAGTCTGGTTCAGACTTTGTTAGTGAAAAGGCCTCAGGTGAAATATGAAAATTCATGCAGCAATTTATTAATCATCACCCCCCCCCCCCCCATCCCATTGAATTTCAGGAAGGGAGAGGGAGAGACACACAGAGAGAAACATCAATGTGAGAGACCTGCATCTATTGGTTGCCTCCCATACATGCCCCAACCAGGCCTGGGACTGAGCCTGCAATCCAGGTACGTGCCCTTGAGGGGAATAGAACCCGAGACCCTTCAGCCTGCAGGCAGACGCTCTAACCACCCAGCAAACCAGCTAGGGCTCCTGCAGTGATTTCAATGAGAAACATTTCTTTCTAATCCTCTGGGTCCTGACTTGCAATGTTAACAAAGGTCAAATGCATTTTGTGTTTTGAATATCATCTCGGAATATAGGAACTATGTTCAGAACTGCATGCTAAGTACTGGGGGGCCAATCTGGTGGACTGGGTGTCTGTCCTGAAGGCCTTTCAATTTTAAGGGGAGGGATGAACACCAGTGCTGCCGCAGGGCTCTCCTGCTCACAGCTGGTCAACTGAGGTGGACCTGCCCATCTGACGCTTTGTGGGTAGGTGGTGGGGGGGGTGACCTCCGATGCGCACTCGGCCTGAAAAATCGAGTGGGCTACCTTTTAAGAGAAGATGGATGACTAGCTAGAACTGGTTATTTAAAAAAAACAAAAACACATGCACGGAGCAGTCTTGCCCTCGTCCCTCCTAAAAATGGTTAAATCACCAAAAACAATGGGATCAAACCCAGTTTACACACTGGTCGCTCCAACACTTAAAAAAATCAAACCAACATTTTTTCTAATATAGGTCGTTGTCCATCGTGTACTTTGAATTCTCGTCCCCCTCTGCCAATTCCCAGGGCTCAGGGCGAACCACTCGCAGGCGAGCTGTGCTATTGCTCTCGCGAAAAAAACTATTTTCTGGGTCCATTGGAGTACAGATCCGTTCATGTACACAAAATTGCAAAGTCAAGAATGTGAAGAACTATGTTCTGAAAGAAATATTTGCAAAGGAGACGGAGGGAAGTAGTATTTTTAAGGAAAATCGTAAAGTTGTCTCCGTTTGACCGAAGTTTTCAAGAGAGTTGGGGGAATCGGGAAAGTTTCAGGGGGCCGGCGGCGGAGCTGGGCGCGCCGGAGAAGGCAGGAAGGAAGCCTGAAGGCTCTCGGGCCCGTTTCCCCCAAATCCCTCATGATTTCGTGCACAGATTTCTTATATTTTTCTCCTTTTTTAAGGGGCAAGAAACACAGCAGCCCGGCTGAGCGGAGGAGCCGGCTAGGCTGCGCGGCGCACGGAGCCGCCAGCCAATCACCACCCAGCGCCTCGCTATATAAACCCCCGCCGCCCGCGCCGGGCCACGCTCCTCTGACAGTTCAAGTCTCCTGTGGTCTTTCCTGCCGAAGCTGAAACATGTCGGAGACGGCGCCCCTGGCTCCTGCCGCTCCCGCTCCTGCGGAGAAAACACCGGTGAAGAAGAAGGCGAAGAAGACGGGCGCAGCCGCCGCCAAGCGCAAGGCGTCCGGGCCGCCCGTGTCCGAGCTCATCACCAAGGCGGTCGCCGCCTCCAAGGAGCGCAGCGGCGTGTCGCTGGCCGCGCTCAAGAAGGCGCTGGCGGCCGCGGGCTACGACGTGGACAAGAACAACAGCCGCATCAAGCTGGGCCTCAAGAGCCTGGTGAGCAAGGGCACCCTGGTGCAGACCAAGGGCACCGGCGCCTCGGGCTCCTTCAAGCTCAACAAGAAGGCGGCCTCCGGGGAGGCCAAGCCCAAGGCCAAGAAGGCGGGCGCGGCCAAGCCCAGGAAGCCCGCGGGCGCGGCCAAGAAGCCCAAGAAGCCCGCGGGGTCCGCCACCCCCAAGAAGAGCGCCAAGAAGACCCCGAAGAAGCCCAAGAAGCCGGCGGCGGCGGCGGGAGCCAAGAAAACCGCCAAGAGCCCCAAGAAGGCGAAGGCCGCCAAGCCCAAGAAGCCGGCGAAGAGCCCGGCCAAGGCCAAAGCCGCCAAGGCCAAGGCCCCGAAGCCGAAAGCTGCCAAGCCCAAGGCTACGAAGGCCAAGAAGGCGGCGCCTAAGAAGAAGTGAAGCTACCGCGGCAGGTCCTGCTTTGAAAATCTCAAAAGGCTCTTTTCAGAGCCACCCACTAATTTCAGGAAAAAGAGCTGAGCTGGCTACATTTTGGTTGTGTTTTCCTTTAAGTGAATGATTCCCTTACACTGGGGAGGGTAGGTGGGGTGGTGGTGGTGGTGGTGGGGGTGAGCGCTGTTTGGGTTCCGAGAAACAATCATAGTCGCTTTCGGGAACTCGGTGGCCCTGGGAAGAGCCGTTGGCATCCGGGGCCAGGGATAGGTCTTACCTGTTCACTTGCCCTTGACCTTGTGGCTCTCGGTCTTGGGCTGCAGCACAGCGTGGATATTGGGCAGGACACCGCCCCGCGCGGTAGTCAAACTGCCCGGTAGCTTGTTGAGCTCCTGGTCGTTGCGGTCCGCCAGCTGTAGGGGGCGCCTGGGAGTCTTGCCGCCCTGCTTCCCGCGCCCAGACTCGTTAGAAGGGGAAAGTAATTATTGTAACAAGCCGATCTGCGGAAAGGGTTATTCAAGTTTGTGTGTGTTAACTAAACTTCCCTTCCCCAGTGGTTTGCAGAGGTTATTGAGCTAATCGGAACGTCCCCGTGCACTCACGCGCATGGGCTACAGAGAAAGTACCCATTAGAGAGATTGCGATGTTAAGTCTTGTATATTCTGTGAGGCAGTTGAAACCCTTGCATTTTTTCCCTCTTGAGGTCAGTGGAGTTCTTTTTGGGGAAGAGTATCCACTGTTCCCATAATTGAGCTGCCACCCTGAGGCTGAAGGACAGTGAACGTGGAAGTCGCCCTCCTCTGGGGGGTTGTAAGTGGCCCCCTTAGCCCGATGTCTTCCCCGCAGATGGTGGCGAGGATCTAGGGAGCCGTAGTCTCCTGCTGAGCAGGCAAGGAATTGGAGGGTAAAGAAAACAAAAACGCTCTGGAAGGCAGGGCAGTGTGGCTGGCAGAGAACTGGATTGGGAGGGCACAGAATATGGGCTCTTGGAAGAAGAGGTTCACTTGTCTCACCATTTCCACTTCATGTCTGGGTCTGGGACTGAGCTTTTATTAATCATTTATTTCAGGGAAGTTCACTTAATTTTACTGGCATATCTGACAAAATCTTCAGTTCTACAGAACATTTGGGGGCGTGAACCTGGGTAGGGGAAACATTTTTCAGGGACTCTCAATGCAATTCAGCATTTCTTTCAATTATGTGTGTAGGCAACTAATCACCATGGATTCCGCAGTACCTGTGACTTCTTCAGCAGGGCAGTCACTGATGTTTTTGTATCACTCTGCAGGGATTGCAAATATCTTGGGAATAAAATTTACGCTAAATTTTTGAAAATGATATTGGTTATTCCTTGCTGCTCCTTGTTATTTGATGTGTTATTAATGAAACGCATTATTTTACAAGCTCAAATACACTCTGGGTATGTTTTAATGTTGCTTTCTTATCCTGTATGCATCAAGTACTTAACCAACATCCTTTTGAAAACAACATCCATAGAGTCTACAGAACAAAAGGAGTCTTGTATCCCTAAGCCCATTTCCAGGGGACACAGATATCTTGGTGGAATGTCTCTTCACCTTATACTTGGTTTATAACACCCCCTACTGGATTACAATTTAATTTTTACTATCTTATTTTTTTTTAAAAAAGTATGTAGCTTGTAGCAGGTGTCTTCTAACCAGTTCAAAATGTTCCCAGTGACAGCTGCATCTCATAATTTCTTCCTACTTTCCACTTGAGAAAGAATACCTGGGTAAATGGGAGAATGTGAGGTTGTTACTCAAAAGAATCTTTTTGAAAAGAAGAGACTGCATGGAGTAGGGAACACGGGAAAACAGCTGTGAGGTCTTTAATAACCAGAATGAGAGAGTTAGGCTTTTGATGAAGAGGGACGAGGAATAAGTATTATGGGGGGAAGTAGTCATTCACTGAGCCGTCAAAGTGACCATACACCACCGCTGAAATCCCTTACAGTTTACAAAGCACATCTACGGCTGCTTGAAATGCTTGTTTTACAGTTAAGAAAACTGTGGTTTAGAACATGAACTGAGCAGAATCACCTTCCTGGTGCTTGACCAGAAAATCCCACACTGGTGAAGATTATGTATGTTTCTGGGAGGGGTCGAGACTGCAATTAGGTCAGGTATTAAGTCTGGGTTTGGTGTCTGGGGCTTTTAGCACCAGTGATGCCATTTTGGGTCTTTGGTGTTTGTCCCTTACCATCTACACTTATGATGTAACAAGCACGCTGTCCTAAACACCATGGATTATTAACAGCCAAGAACCCATCAGGAAATTTGAGATTACAAAGATCAAATTTTAAAATGCAGTTTACTTTTGAGGTAGAGGCAATACCTACAAATGAATGTACTGACACAGAACAAACCTCAGCCAAAGGGATATGCCGACACCAGCACGGCCAGAACAAAGCCAACCCTCCTTGTTTGTATGAAAAGCAAACACTGATTTGTTAGTTTCAAATAAAGTCCATTGACCCAATCTCCCCGAATGGTGACATCCTACACAATAACCAGGCAATGGAATTGGACAAAATACTCTTATCTAGACTGCAGTGCAGGCCTCATTCACTCCTCACGTTCCACATGGGCTCCCATGGGTATGTGTACTCGCAGGTAGCCCTCTGCAGTATTATCCCACGTACATGCTGCTTCACTGGTTGAGGAATTGCAGCGAGGGGGAGCTCCTCAACTTTATCGGGTGCAGTTCTGCACAGTGAGTGTGCACCAATTTGCCGCAACAAGCCCTTAACGCCTTATTAGACCTTTAGTTATAATTTCAGGCCTCATTTGGTGCAATAGCAGTGCCCCAGCTCTATCACTGACAGCAGAGCCACGCACTCTGCTGGAAAATGCAGCGCAAGCTGCCTCAGCGACAGCCGGCGAGCCCTCGGGTGGGGGAGAGTAGGGCGGCCACAGCACCACTTCCACGCAGGTGCCCCAGCTGCTACCCGCCCCCTACAGCGTCGTTTGGGGACAGACGTCTCTCCTTGGCTTACAGCTCTTCCATTGAAGCGGTAGGCGGCTCTGAAAAGAGCCTTTGGGTTTCGGCGCGAGTGGGTAGGACGGAGCTCACGCCCGCTCCCCGCGGATGCGGCGCGCCAGCTGGATGTCCTTGGGCATGATGGTGACGCGCTTGGCGTGGATGGCGCACAGGTTGGTGTCCTCGAACAGCCCCACCAGGTAGGCCTCGCACGCCTCCTGCAGCGCCATGACGGCCGAGCTCTGGAAGCGCAGGTCGGTCTTGAAGTCCTGCGCGATCTCGCGCACCAGGCGCTGGAAGGGCAGCTTGCGGATCAGCAGCTCCGTGGACTTCTGGTAGCGGCGGATCTCGCGCAGGGCCACGGTGCCGGGCCGGTAGCGGTGCGGCTTCTTCACGCCGCCCGTGGCCGGCGCGCTCTTGCGGGCGGCCTTGGTGGCCAGCTGCTTGCGGGGCGCCTTCCCGCCCGTGGACTTGCGCGCCGTCTGCTTGGTCCGAGCCATGACTGAGGAGCCGAGTCGGTGGGATGAAGGGGGCGTCCGGACGCTGTATTTATACGGGAGCAGAATCGCTCTGATTGGCTGGGGTTAATTTCAGGACGTGATCCCGCCGTATTAGGGTGGGATTTCCGTTCCGTGCGAGTCTCTGATTGGTCAATTTGAAGGACGTCTTCCCCGCCCCTCAAATAAAATTATTTTCTTATGAGTTTCATCAGTGATGCTCCCACGTCTCTACAAAGTCTGACCCACGGACAGATTTATTATTATTGAGCTTTTCTCCTGTTTGGAAAAGTTTGTTGAAAGAAACACCGGCATTTTGTGCGGTTAACCGGTTTTCTTCCCGCTCCTGTTCCCCGCCCCGCCCCGCCCCGCCCCGCCCCTCCCCGCCCCCCTGTTAAATCCATTGTCGGAGCCTCTCCCGGGATCGATTTCACTGTATTTTCGGTAAATTCCCAGTTCACTGTAGCAGGTGCTTCTAGGATATACTGGGAAGACGTGCAGAATGCTGTGTCATTCAGGGTTCATGCAAAGTTCCCATTTCCTGGGATCCCTGGCGTTTTACTTTCGAGTTCGACTTCAAATGGTCATTTGACTCCGCCGTTAGGTTTGGATGCATTTACAATGTCAGCTGGGCTGTATAAGCAGGAACGGATGAAAGAGCATTAAAAAAAAAATGGAAGGAAGGAAGGAAGGAAGCATTTGCAATGCGGAACCTTGCAATATATGGCAGCAGTATTTTGTGTGACTGGCTTATTTCCTTCCAGTTTCATCCATGTTGTAGCAGATGTCAGGTTTCAAGAAGGTGACTTTTGAGTTAATTCCTGAAGGAGTGACGGAGCTAGAGCAAGGCCCTGAGGAAGGGAGGGAGCTGGTGTTAGATAAAAAGGCCTTTGCAGCTGGGAGGTGGGAATGGGGTGGGGTGGGGGAGTAAGAGCAATAAGGTAAATTTTGTAGCATATCAGGGTTTTGGCTTTGTTAAATGAAAGTAAACAAAATAAAAGTTATTTATTTTGAAGAAGAAAAAATAAATAGATGGCAGCGATCCAGGGTCTTCAGTGAACATTTACTCAAAATGTTTCTGGCGGGAGAGACTGAAATATCAATGATGAGAGAGCATTATTGATTCGCTGCCTCCTGCACGCCCCCCACCTGGGATCGAGCCCAAAACCCAGGCACATGCCCTTGACCTGAACTGAACCCAGGACCCTTCAGTCCACAGGCTGAAGCTCTATTCACTGAGCAAAACTGGCAATGGCAGCTTTTAAATAATTTAATATATTTGCTTTCAACTTATAATCCTGACAGTTCAAGACCAGTGTAGTTTTTTTGATTTAGATAAAAAGCAGGTATATAGAGAAAAAAAGCAGATAGCCCTGTTGTATTGTAAAACCATGAAATGTGGCCGCCAGTGGCAGAGTGAGCTGAGTGGTGTACATACCCAGGCACATAAAGACTCCCGGCAGGTGGCCGGAGGTGAGGCCTCTCCTTGGTCTGGACAAGGGGGTTTGGCGTTGTCCGTCACTGTAGCCCCAGAGGGTTTTTAAACCCTTGTCCCTGGGCCCGCTCTCCGTGCCGGTACCTCAGACCTCACAGCTCCCCCGAAGAGAGGGGTGAGCTCACTGGAAGTGGCTAATCCAGAAACAACTATTTCCATCTGCAGAGACATGCACAGCGGCCTCTGACATGGGTTCTTCCTCGTATTCTTTCAATGCAGGGCAGGTTTGCGCCTCAATGCGTTACTTTCAGCTGGAGTCTCTCCTCGTTCTTGAGTTCTACTTTTCACCTGGTAACTGTCCTCCAAGATTTCTTGGGGGAATGGGCGCAGTTCCTCGCCTGCTTCATCTACACTGACAAGAATTCAGAGCTGCAACCCGGATGGGCAGAGGAGCAAGTGAGGGCCAGGTCGGAACGGCGGTCATTTGACCTCCTCCTCAGCGCCTGTCCCTTCAGGATATACTTAGTGACCTCATGTCACGGGCCAGATGCTGCTTTCAGCATTGGGGATGCATCAGCGAGCAAATTAGATAGAATGTGGGAGTGAGGGTGCAGATTTCCTACGTGGAGGGGAGGGTGGCAGCTCCCACAATCGGTAAAGTAGCTTTTTAAAAAATATTTTTATTGCTTTCAGAGAGGAAGAGAGATAGAAACATCAATGATGAAAGAATCACTGATCGGCTGCCTCCTGCACGCCCCACACTGGGGATGGAGCTCACAACCCGGGCCTGTGCCCTGACGGGGAATCGAACTGTAACTTCCTGGTTCATAGGTCGATGCTCAACCAGAGCCACGCGGGCCGGGCTCCAGATCCTTCTAATGAGGATTTGCTGTACCAAACCACAGGCACAATGCGTGTTTAAACCCTGTGATCCATCGGTTTCAGGACCCATATATTCCTAGTCTAAGCCTCTCGCCTGAACTCGCGCATCTCACACACCCAGCTGCCAAGCCGGCCTTTGCTCCAGGGTCAGGGGGAGCCCTCGGCTCAGGGCCGGGAAGCAGGCGGCTTCTTAGGCAGCCATCAGCCCTTCTCTCCAGCAGGCAGGTTACTAAAGTGACTTTTTTTCCTTTATCAGTCTGAGGATATACCTTAAAAGCTTTTTATAATCCTATTGTAGAGTTTGAATTATTTACAATAATAATAATAATAATAATAGCAAAACCTCCCCAGAACTTGCAGCAGGCCGGCTTCCGAGCTGAAAGGCGGAGGGAGGGGAGAGCAGGGGCCGCAGGGCTGAGGCTGTGCCCGGGGGGAGCCCCTCCTTCCCAAACGTCAGGTGAGGCCTCGGGCTGTGAGACACCGAGTTAGAGCCGCGCCTCCTGGTCTAGTGGACGGTGATTCACTCTGCTCCGCCCGGGGCTTGGGGAGGGGGCAGCTCCAGGCCTGGGAGGAGGCGGGAGCGGGGGGTGCGGGGTGAGTCCAAAGTGTGCGGATCCTCCGGCTGGAAACTCATTGTAATAAACCCTGCTTCCCCTTTCACCTCTCCCGCCGCCCGACTTGCTACCTCATTCCGGGCTGTACCCCAGTTCCCTCCCGATGGGCCGAGGAACCCCCATTGGGCCTGAAGCCCCCTATAAGGCCCCGCCAGCATCGAACACGAGAAAACGTGTCCACAGAAACACGAGCACGACAGCGCGCACAGCTCTTCCAAGAGGGGGTGGGCGGCCCTGAAAAGGGCCTTTGGGGGGACAAGAGGCGGGGGACGGGCTCAGCCGCCGAAGCCGTAGAGGGTGCGGCCCTGGCGCTTGAGCGCGTAGACCACGTCCATGGCCGTGACCGTCTTGCGCTTGGCGTGCTCCGTGTAGGTGACGGCGTCGCGGATCACGTTCTCCAGGAAGACCTTGAGCACCCCGCGCGTCTCCTCGTAGATGAGCCCGGAGATGCGCTTGACGCCGCCGCGCCGCGCCAGGCGCCGGATGGCGGGCTTGGTGATGCCCTGGATGTTGTCGCGCAGCACCTTGCGGTGGCGCTTGGCGCCGCCCTTGCCCAGGCCCTTCCCGCCTTTGCCGCGACCGGACATGGTGACTGCGGAGAAATGGCGAAGCTGCAGCCGAAACCCTATTTATAGCCCGGCCGGTGGGGGTGGGCGGGGTCGGGGGTCAGTCTCCGCCCCGCGGGTCCCGGGTCTTTGGGCGGGGCCGGCGGAGACAAAGGCGGCTCCGTGCGCCCCGCTCTTTCCCGGATCCACTGCCAAGGCCCCGTGGAAGGACCTTTTAAAAATGCTGTTGTGTATCAACGTCACGAGATAATTGTACCTGTCAGACTAGCGTGTCTTTCCGGTTTAAATTATTGGGGTCTTACTCCCCGCGGAGCAGGCAGAGGCCATGATGGCACATGGGCTGGTGCTTTAAACGCCGCCTAATGTGAGAAGTCCCGGCTCCTTTCTCCCGAGAGGCGTCTTTGTACACTTTACAGGAGGCACGTAGCTCCAGGGATGCAGGAAAGAGCTGGAATGACCTGGGGTGCTTGTCCTTGGGGGCCTGGACCCCACTGCGTGGGCCTCAACGTTCCCTGCACCCCGCCTTCTGAGGTCCTGGACCCGGGTTCTCTCATCTTGACTTTCCTTTCATTTTTAGAATGGAAATGTTGGTGCTTGGCATCCGAAAGTAACTTTTTGGTTAAGCATTGAACGGTCGGCGAGGAGGAATAAAGGGTTCTCTGAAAAGTAACCCCGGGTAATCGTATCGTCAGTTCTAGCTGGGCAGGTCTTGGCGGGAGGACACGCTCCAGCCACAAACCTTCTTGCCGGAAGCCCGCCCTGTGCATTATTATTCTGTTGCACCTCGGCCACCACACCTTTGACCTGCCCAAACCAACCCCTTTTCATTTTCAGGCCCCTGGAGGTTTAACCACCTACCCTCCAGGGAGCACATAATCTTTTTAATAGTTTGGATGCACGCCTTGTTTTCTCCGATCTTTTAAATTTTTTTCTATTGATTTCAGAGAGGAAACGGGGAGGGAGAGAGAAACATTAATCTGATCTTTATGTAATCTTCCTCCCATCTCCTCCTCAATTGTAAATGCATAGAAAACACAAAACTGTTATCCCGAGAGCATTTGAGAACTTGCCTCCCAGCTCATGTCCTGGTGTACAGTTCTCTACAGCTTTGGCGATTTCTTATGCCGACAACTGTCATTTCCTAAGTAAAGTAATCTTCACACCCCGGGGTTTATTGTCCCCAGCGACCTTGAACCTTTCAATCTGGTATTTTGCAATCTGGTCCTACATTCCTTTGCTTTCATCATGTCCGTATCTCTATATCAAATACAAGTGTTTGATTTCTGTCGTCAATGCTAAGTTTACATGAAAACATTTAAATGTATATACAGAGTTATGCAAAAGTAGGTTTACAGTTGTGGGTATGCAGAACACAGTTTATTCTTGTATTATTATTTATTAATGATTGTATTCTCATTCATATGAGCAACTGTAAGCCTACGTTTGCCCCACCCTGTGTTTCCCATATTTAACCATCAGTCTGCATCACACTTCCATCCCCCACACACAGTTCCCCCTCGGACCACAGTTTCTGGAAAAGTATTCAGAACCACCTTTGAGCATTTGAAATGTGGCTGAAGGTGAGGAACCGAAATATAAATTTTATGTAATTTTAATTGCTGTTTTCAATTTAAAAGCAGATGCTGCACTGAGTTATTGAAACTGTTGAGCTACATTTGAACCACTTGGGCACGTGAAATTAATTTTCTCGGCAGGACAATTTGGCGAATGTAAATGTATATCAAGTATTTCGAGAAAAAAATTGATATGATTGCATAAAACATGCACCCAGTTTGGAAGATTTAGACTGAAAAGAAGGGATGTAAAATATTACAATAATAATGATTACGTTTTAAAATAAGAGTGTTTTGGATATTTCCGGTTAAATAAAATATGGGGCCAAAGGCAGTCGGGTAACAGGCTTGTCTGCCACCCTTAGCTCAGGAGGGGAACAGGGGCCAGGGCTTCAGGGCGGAGGGAGGGCCCGTCACCAGGAGGAGCAGGGGTGGGTCACTGGCTGTCTCCTGCCCTCGGTCACTCGGTCACTCGGTCACTCGGTCACTCGGTCACTGGGATGGGAGTTACCTGTCGCAGTGGATCGCTTTCCGGGACAGGCCCGTTTATATTCTCTCAGGTGAGGAAGAGGCACACGGTTTTAGTGCTTCTGCTGGGAGTCGATGGACTGTAGCTCACAATAATCCATGTGGCAAAGTGGCTCCTTTTGAGGTGGCATATTCTGCAAGTAAGGATGGATACTAGAATTCTTAGAATTGTTCAGGGGCAGGATATCAGGAGTTGAAAGCTACTTGCAATCAATGTGGCTAACCTTTTTGTTCCAAATGGGTTTGTTTTTTGAGAGTAAGCATCCAAACCTGATAACTAAAGCAATTATTGTCTAGGAGACCTTAAGCTTCTGTACGGGAGACTTTGCATTCCAGTAGTGCAAAAACAAGACAAGCACCCATTCAGGGGAAGTACAAAAGCATGTCCATGAAAAAATGTATTGTTTCTGGAATTTAGGTAAAGACCAAGAGAAACGGAGATAAGAAAGTCAGGTTTCACCCTGGCTGGTTTGGCTCGGTGGATAGAGCCTGGGCCTGAGGACTGAAAAGCCCCAGGTTAATTCCAGTCTGTGGTGAGCCGGCACGGCCACGGCATACTCAGCCCCAGGGAGCCTTATGTGCCATGGCAGCTCAGCCAGGTTCAGTGAGCCCGAGTGAGGGTGAGGAAGGATAGAGAAAAGACAGACAAGAGAATGAGCTGGGTCTGGGTGGGACGCTGCTCCCGGATGGAGACAGCGGCACGGACTACAAGCCGTGTCTTTATTTTAAAGCCAGATTCCACCCGGCAAAGTAAGGGCGTGATCAAGATGTTTACAACATTCTCGTGGGTTTCGATTCTACTCAATTACATGCACCTGAACTCTATCAAGCCCACGTCACTCAGACACGTGGGGCCACGTGTTCGAACCATAGGTTCAAGCTCACAACTATAGCTGTTGGCTATAATTGTGCTGGGAGGGCTCTGCCCTCCAAGCTGAGACTTGCATGCGGCCATGAGAGGACTGTGCCCTCTCGTTAGTCTGAGGCTTGAACCTGTCCAAACACTGTAGCCACTTTCCACAGCAGTCAAGGGCACATGCCAGGGTTGAGGGCGTGGTCCTCAGTAGGGGCGTGCAGGGGGCAGCTGATCAATGATTCTCTCTCATCATTGATGTTTCTCTCCCTTCCTCTCTAAAATCAATAAAAATATATTTTTTAAAAAAGAAAATCAGGTTTCACTGGGGGGATAAGGACACATATGTAATACCTTAATAAAGAAAAATTTTTTAAAAAATCAGGTTTACTAGTATTAACATGTATAGCTCATATATCAGGTATACTTGGGAGAGACCCAGGAAAGATTAATTCATAGACATGGCTGAATGTGGGAAGCTGATATAGGGTTAAGCCTCGGACTGACCTGCGGGCAAAGTCATAAACAATTCCCAGCTTAGAGAGCACAGTCCTCTTAGCATAATTAGGCTTGACCTTGTATAAAGCTCCCTAGATCTTACTCGGGAAGCTAATGGGCTGAGGGAAGTGCAACAAGAACAAAAACAAGTGAAACTTATAACAGTGTAACTTACTGTGTAACTATAGAAACCACTACCTTGTTTACCTCTCACTATAAAATAAAGGCTCAGCTTGCCTTGGGATCTTTTCTCTGTGGCCTCAGCCAGGCACAGGAAGATCCACGGAGGCTAAGGAAAGGTAGAGAGTTCTGAACGCTGTCTCCGTGTAAAACCTTCTTCGCCGACTCCGTCCACACCTTTGGGAACCCCTGGACCCCATGGGGCTGGACCCCAGCAACTGAGAGCTCCCGTTTATAAAGCATCTTCAACAAAGCAGAGTCTTTTTTTTTTTTTTTTTTTCAGAAAGAACAGGAGAAAGGATGCAGCTTTAGGCTTCTAAGGATGGCATACTGGGGAGGTGAAATATATGTGAGGAAAGTAAGAGTCAGCTTCGTTTGCAGATTCCTCCTGTGCCCGTGGGCTGTCACCTGTCACTGAGGACCCAGTGGTCTCCACAGTGTATATCCTGACTTTAGGCAGGAAAAGGGGATGGAAGAGAGAGCTCATCCTGCACCTGATGCTTCAGCTCAAAATCACTTTTGTGTCCCAGAGGCATACTGTGGGGTGACTACTCTGGTGTCCTTCACTTTCCTGTACACAGTCTTGACAGTCTCCTTTTGAACTAGGTTTTCTCCCCGATGGTTCCCTTAACAATTAATTCTCCGTAAGAAACGTTTACTGTGCTTTTGAGGCGTGGTGTATGGTTTTGGATTTTGCATGTTGGTAGCTGTCATAAGCTCAGGGCACAAAGACCAGTTTCTCTCTGTGACATAAACCAGGCCTCCATGTGCTGCTGAGGCCGCCACAGCGAAGCCAGTGAACGAGGCTCGCTGACGTACTCCTCTCGTTTGATTTCCCTGCACTCGGACCCCGAGGATTGTAAGTCTGTTTCTTTCTCACTACAGGAGGGTGTTACGGCTGCACACGACTTCGGTGGGTTTGCAATGAGCCTGTGTCAGTTCAGGGGTCACAACAGGCTGATCCATGAGCTACAGAGACCAGGACACTGGCCCAGAGCACTGGTGGGGGTTCCGGCTTTATTTGCAGGAACAGGCCAGTCTGGTTCTTAGGCCCCCGGCTGTGCTTGAACTGGTCTTGTTTGCTTCCTTGAGAAATGTGATCAGCTTCCCACTAAAGGCGGATATAAAATGAAAATGTCTGTTGAGTTTATCCTCCACTTCAAAATGAGTCCATGAAAGCCAGGTTCATTCAGTGCTGACTTTAGAGGGCTTCATTGTTTTCTGATGAGACAAATGACCAAGGGACGAAAAAATGTTAAGAATGCCATCACCAGTGAAATTTAAAAAGCCCGCCCTGACGTGTGATTGGTCAGCTATCCCTCCTTTGTTCTATCATTTCTTTTATTCATACTTGAGGCTGACAGTGAGTTTACTGGAATATGCGGCATATATGTGAGAAATACCCAGCAGACATGTTCGCAGAACAATCCCTAGCATGTCACGGGCAGTCCTAACTGATGTCCTGGCACGCAGTTGCAATTGCCTTGGGTACAAGGGAACGCCAGAAATTAGTTTCATGAATCTTTCCTAACATCCTTGCAGTGTGACCGATGGCTTAAAAAAATGGACTAAGCACTTTGTGGCGGGTACATTAAAACCTTACCAAGCGGCTGTGAGCAAAATGTAGATTTAGACACGTCTCCTGGCCTGAAAGACTTCACCTTCTCAGGAAAAGTGGGCAGCTCCTCCCCTTCATACTGGGGAATGCAAGAGACTGAAGCCTTTCACTTTCAACCCCAAAGCATGTTGCACTGATCGCCTTAATTATAATATGGAGCACCTACAGCATTTTCACTTATGGTGACTTGGTTTTTATTATATCTTTCAAGTGGCTAGGAATTGCTGCAAGCATGATTTCAATGAGCTGCTAAGGCCGGGAAAATGCAAGCCCTTTCAGAGAGAAGGTGGGTGGCTCTGAAAAGAGCCTTTGGTTTAGTTGTTTGCGTTGTTGCCAAAAAAGGCAGGGTCCTTACTTGCCCTTGGCCTTGTGGTGGCTCTCGGTCTTCTTGGGCAGCAGCACGGCCTGGATGTTGGGCAGCACGCCGCCCTGCGCGATGGTCACCTTGCCCAGCAGCTTGTTGAGCTCCTCGTCGTTGCGGATGGCCAGCTGCAGGTGGCGCGGGATGATGCGCGTCTTCTTGTTGTCGCGGGCCGCGTTGCCCGCCAGCTCCAGGATCTCGGCCGTCAGGTACTCCAGCACGGCCGCCAGGTACACGGGCGCGCCCGCCCCGACGCGCTCGGAGTAATTGCCCTTGCGGAGCAGCCGGTGCACGCGGCCCACGGGGAACTGCAGCCCGGCCCGCGAGGACCGCGTCTTGGCCTTGGCGCGCGCCTTGCCGCCCTGCTTGCCGCGTCCAGACATGCTGACCAGTAACAGGAGAAGAGCAGCCACAGGAAAAAGAAAAGGAAAATGTGCGGGAGGAAGCAACAGGACGCAAGTTATAGTCCTGGGTGGGATTGTTAAACGCGAGATGGGATTGGTTCAAAATTATCTCAGTCCCCGCCGACCAATGAGAAAGATGATGTGATGCAAGTGAATTTACATGAGCTCGTCACTGACACATCATCAAATCAGATCTGGAGATGCTTGAGGACCTCATTTGCATAAATTCTCTATAAAAGAAGACGCTGTAGACCCAAGCGGACATTTTACAGTTTTCCGCTTTTCTTTGCAGCTTTTCTCTTTTGCAGTAAAATGCCGGAACCAGCCAAGTCCGCGCCCGCCCCGAAGAAGGGCTCCAAGAAGGCGGTGACCAAGGCGCAGAAGAAGGACGGCAAGAAGCGCAAGCGCAGCCGCAAGGAGAGCTACTCGGTGTACGTGTACAAGGTGCTCAAGCAGGTGCACCCCGACACCGGCATCTCGTCCAAGGCCATGGGCATCATGAACTCGTTCGTCAACGACATCTTCGAGCGCATCGCGGGCGAGGCGTCGCGCCTGGCGCATTACAACAAGCGCTCGACCATCACGTCCCGCGAGATCCAGACGGCCGTGCGCCTGCTGCTGCCCGGCGAGCTGGCCAAGCACGCCGTGTCCGAGGGCACCAAGGCCGTCACCAAGTACACCAGCTCCAAGTGAGGCGCGAGCGAGCGGCCTGACTCCTGACCCCAAAGGCTCTTTTCAGAGCCACCCACATTTTCAGCATAAGAGTTGTAAGGACTTCACTGGCCACTCTGACTGCTAAACAGGATGCCAAAATGGTATCGTTTTGATTATATTTGTGTAAGTGTCTTGATGTCTTGTGCTTGCAACGCGAAACACACTGGGACAGACGTTTGGTTAAAAATTAGGGGGGTATTTAACTGGTTTAGTTGTAGACTTTTAATTTCTTCCCTTGGGCACTTTGGCCTCAAAGGTGCCTAAAGCACTGACATGCTGTCTCAAGTGCTGCGAATTCCTGTGTCTTACACATCCTTGCATGGAAAGGGAAGAGGACTTAGGTTTGTTAATAATCCTTGGTGGTCAGGGAAAGAGCTTCATCCTCGTTCCAGTGGGTGTGTTTGCTTCAAGCAACATAACTTCCCAAAACAACACGTGCGGGATGGTTAATGAGCATGAAAGTTGAAAAGGGTCTCATTGGCTCCAGGTTAGTTCACGAATTCCCTGAAATTGTTTACAATAGTGCATCTACCTCCGTGTTCTTCCCCTCCCCCATCCCCCACCCTGACCAGAAGAGGAACTGACTGTGGCTTTGTTTCCAATTCTAAACGTGCTGTAATGCAGGGTGCCAGGCAGAATGTGCCGCCCTGGTGTATCCACCTCCTGCGCTTTGGATTGTGATGGGTTAGGTTACCTGACAAAGGCACTGCCGCTGCAGCTGAAACGGTAGCTGCGAATTCCCTGTGATTTAAAATGAGATGCTCCAGGTGATCCCAGCGAGGGAATCACAGTGCTGAACTAGTCAGGTAGCAGCCGGAGGAGGATTTGCCCAGAGACCTGCTTTGGAAATAAAGAGCTCAGGGGGGAGGGAGCCCTCCAAGAGCTGGAATGGGGAGCAAACACTGTCGCTTGCAGCCCCACAAGGGAATGCAGCCCCCCGACACCTTGGTTTTAGCTCAAGGACGCCCAGGTGCAAATGCTGATCTACACAACTATAAAGTTTTAAGTGTGTATTTCGCCCAAGATTGTGATACTTCATCAACAGACAATAGAAAATGAATGCCCTTACATACATTTAGTAAGTATTGCCTAATGTGTTCTGTGATGTTTTTAAGATTATAAATTTATACCTGTAACTATTATAAAAATCAATATAGATGCCTGTAAACACTTGGAGTGCGGGAAACGAGTTAAGTCGGCTCGCGTGAATTGCGCGTACTCCGCGGGAGCCGTCTTTAACTCGGTTCATATAGATTTGCGGTGGAGTGCGGGAAACGTGTAAACTCGGGCCGATTGTAACTGCGTATTACCAAATATTTGTTTGTAATCCACCCTTTTGGTGGATGGAACAAAACCAAAAGACAGAGCCATCTTATATTTTGGCGGGAAATTCACCCGCACTCCAAGTGTAAACTTTATAAATATTTCAGGCTCTCATGATTTTGAAATTGATCTTATTTGAACAGCAGCAACCTGCATTTTCTTTTATATGGGAGTCTACAGTGTCTGAAGATAGCAGCAGAAGTCTAACTGTATGGAGAAGTACTTCATCTACTGCAGTATTATTACTTCTGCTTATACTACTGCTTCAAAAAGCTGGTCTTCATTATAGGCAACCTATAGGAGTCATGGTAAAATGTCCATAAATAACTGTGTGAACTGTAAATCTCCCTAAAATATTTAAATGTATTATAATGATTTCATGTGTTTTAACACAAGTAGCAGCGAAGTAGATTTTAGGAATATTTTCATTTTACAAGTGTTAGGGTCGCCAAAGGAGGAACGCACGAGGCCAAAAGTGGTAAGGAATTATAATTTATGAGGCCATCTGGATAGCAGATGGGCTGAGCCCCCAAAATGGTGCCAGCACCCAGGGATGGGGTAGGGGATTTTCAGAGATTTTAATGGACTCTGGGGCTTTTTTTTTGGCGGAGAATTCCATGGGCGGGTCTAGAGGGGAAAGGTAATGGTCTTAGCAAGTGGACTGTGGTGTAAGAGAAAGGGAATGTGGGTTGTGAATTCATCTCAAGGCCAGTTCCTAGGGGAGGGGTATTGATTCAATGAGCTGATCAGACCCAACAATAAGTAAAACAACCGAGGGTGTGAGAACCACAGTTCATGGGCCTGGCAGGACTCAAGTTCCAACCCCAGTCTTCTGATGCTGTGGCCGTCCAAAGACGTCTACATAGAATTAAAAAACACTTTTAAGAGATCTACGGATTTCTTAGCACCTTGGGAAGTACCTTTACATAGGGTTTCTCCTCTCCCCAGCACCCGCTACCTGTTTTCTTGGTGTGTGTGTTCCAATTCATCTTTCATGTTTCCTGAGTCGGCCAACAGGGAAGCTTGGCTAGGCTCACAGGTGGGCCTGCAGCCTGCACTTCCCTCTGGGTCCGGGGAGCTGAGTGTGATAAGCCCTCCCCAGCAGGCCCCCTCCAGAGCAAGGACCATGTCTTCCAGGGTGCCCAACGTGCCTGAGGCTGAGAGGGGCACCCTAAGCATATTCTTTAAGATGTAAAACAGAACCAGCCCTTTACAGCCAGGGCGGCGAGGTGCCCTGGTGTCCGGAAAACAGAAAACGATGGGTTATTTTTATAAAGATAATTTAATAAACTTGACACAGGTTTGGGGAAACTGAAAAGCAAGAGAGAACTGGTGTGCCAAGGACAAGGGGAGGAAGCAGGAGCCAGAGCAGGGCTCAGAGCGCGCGCACACACGTCAGTTATTAAAGTCAAGAAATCTGGAGGGGAGTCCCGGTAGAGAGAAGGCTCAGATCTTGGGAGCAGGCGCTTATAAAGCTGATGCTGGAAGCCTAGAATCCAGACTGGGGGTGGGGGGTGGGGGGCAAAGCCAGGAACTGGAACCAGTTGTTGTGATAGAGGGGAGGGCATGTCATCAGAATGGAGCCGCCATTGTCTGATAATTCTCCTCTAACTATGGTGAGAAGTTCTCTTACGGACCCTGGGACACTGGAGGCTGGAGAAAGGTAACATGCCGCCATGGGTCCACGACTCAGAAAGCAGACACATTGGAGAACAGACCAAGGACAGGACACGCTTGGACTGGGTGGCTGTGCTGGGACCCCGGCCCCTCCGGGAGTGTTTCTCAGGAGCGCCGACCATTCTCTGGGCCCAGGAACAGGCTGAGCTGTTGGTAACATCACCGAGTAGACACCTTGTTATCGGGCTGTGAGCTCCTGAAGGCCGGACTGCAGACTCTACCCTCCCGTTTCCCTGCTACACATGCAGCCCGCAGCGGGTAGCTATCTTCTCCCTGGTGTGCATCGTGTGCATCTAACCAGCCAACTGCGCGGGGGGGGGGGGAGGGGGGAGTCAGAGTAGATTCTTGTGGGTGGCCTGCTGGTCTCCGTGCTGCCGGCAGGATTGGAATAAACGCTCATGTGGAATTCAACCCCGTCTCTGCTTAATTGGCAGAAGTAGTGACCGGCAGCCCGGATCGATCCCTTGGTTGTCCGGTAACAGTTGCCCCAGAAGGTGAGACCAGAGCTGACACAGAAGCAAACTAGAGCGCCCCCTTGTAACTGCCCCCGGCCAGCCCCGCTAGCTGTGCCTAGAAGCGACTGCAAATGAGTGTGGTGCGCACAACTCCAGCCTGTTTGCCCTAAAAACAGCAAGTCCCGGGGGCACTCGAGGCAGAGGAACAGCCTACTGTACTGAGTACGCGGGGCTCCCACACAGGTCTTCCTAGAATGGACAAGGGCTCAGCAAATTCAGGAGGCATTGTGCTTGGAACAGAAAGGCATGCAATTCTTTTGCTGAGACTGTAAGTTAGGCGTCCACACCCTTAGATAAAACGCTTAGCAAGGGCTCTAAAGGCCGCGGGCACCGGGCGGGGGATGGGGAAGTCACTGGAGCCACACAAAGGACGGCGGGCGCAGAGCCACAGCGACACCTAGAGGACGCTCGTGGAGGCTGCCAGCGAGGCGCTTCGGGGTGACGCTTTACTGAAAACAGACCAGACATTTCAGGGTCGATTTGGAAGCTTTATAAAGCGTCTCCTCCAGCCCCCAGTCCCTGCGAAAACGTTACAAAATGGCGACAAGCAGCTTGAGGGGATTAGACAGTGAGACATGGGTCTCAGTTCACGATCACAAACACTCATGGGACCCTCGTGCTGGGCACTATTGCCCAGAGAGGTGGCGCTGCACCTACCACCTGGGGGACTCGGGGATCCCCTCCCGAACGTTGGCACGAATGCTCAGGACTTGGACTTGGCAGTGCACAGCTCTCTGTGGGAAAACGTGGGTGGCTCTGAAAAGAGCCTTTGGGTCAGGAGTCGGGCCGCTCGCTCGCGCCTACTTGGAGCTGGTGTACTTGGTGACGGCCTTGGTGCCCTCGGACACGGCGTGCTTGGCCAGCTCGCCGGGCAGCAGCAGGCGCACGGCCGTCTGGATCTCGCGGGACGTGATGGTCGAGCGCTTATTGTAATGCGCCAGGCGCGACGCCTCGCCCGCGATGCGCTCGAAGATGTCGTTGACGAACGAGTTCATGATGCCCATGGCCTTGGACGAGATGCCGGTGTCGGGGTGCACCTGCTTGAGCACCTTGTACACGTACACCGAGTAGCTCTCCTTGCGGCTGCGCTTGCGCTTCTTGCCGTCCTTCTTCTGCGCCTTGGTCACCGCCTTCTTGGAGCCCTTCTTCGGGGCGGGCGCGGACTTGGCGGGCTCGGGCATGGTCGGGAGCTCAGCGGACTCGTTCAGCTGGAGAGTGCAGTGGATAGAGAAGAGTTTGACCTATCCGCCTCATATACGAAGTGGTATGCAAATAAGGTGTTAAATTCTTGTGTGTAATTCGTGCATATTCAGAGTGACGTCATAAGGTTTGCCCAATCAGAATGCCAAGTAGAGCTGCAGATTTAGCCAATGACACAACTGCTTTTTCGCGCCCAGACATGTTTATAAAAAGTGCCACCGCTGCAGTTTCACTTTGCTGTTTGCTTTTTGTTGACACATTAAGTTCAACATGTCCGGACGCGGAAAGCAAGGAGGGAAGGCTCGCGCCAAGGCCAAGACGCGGTCCTCGCGGGCCGGGCTGCAGTTCCCCGTGGGCCGCGTGCACCGCCTGCTCCGCAAGGGCAACTACGCCGAGCGCGTCGGGGCGGGCGCGCCCGTGTACCTGGCGGCCGTGCTGGAGTACCTGACGGCCGAGATCCTGGAGCTGGCGGGCAACGCGGCCCGCGACAACAAGAAGACGCGCATCATCCCGCGCCACCTGCAGCTGGCCATCCGCAACGACGAGGAGCTCAACAAGCTGCTGGGCAAGGTGACCATCGCGCAGGGCGGCGTGCTGCCCAACATCCAGGCCGTGCTGCTGCCCAAGAAGACCGAGAGCCACCACAAGGCCAAGGGCAAGTAAGGACCCTGCGTTTTTGGCAACAACGCAAATAACTAAACCAAAGGCTCTTTTCAGAGCCACCCACCTTCGCACTGAAAGGGCTTGCATTTTTTTTTTTTCCATAAGCAGCTGCTTGAAAATGGTTTTCACCGTGTTTGGTCAGTAGATGTCAGTGAACACCCATAAGAGCGAAATTAACCTCTGAAAAGATAGATTAAAAGGGAAAGTTATCAGCCAAGTAGAAACAAAAGGTGTTTGGTTTCAGGTAATTAAGGCGATCGCTGCAGCAATACCTCAAGGTTAAGATAAATACATTGTGTATAAAGAGGATGCTTGGTCAAAGGTGACTATTCAAATGCAAATGTAGTTAATGACCCGCCGCAATAAACCACCTTTTCAGTCTCTTGTTGGGTAGTTTTGCATTTTAATAGGACAAATCACCTGTAAGTCGGTCTGCAACACTGCTGGGCCTTAACCGTTTGCAAATAGGAAAACAATACTTTATGTGCCCGCAGTCATGCCCTTTTCTTTATTTTTCATTCTTGTTTACGCTATTACACGTATCCTCTTCCCGCCTCCACCCTCATGTCCTTAGGCAGAACTTAACACAGGCTTCAGCGTTACTTTAAAAAGGCGTAGTAACCTTTGCAACATTCAAAAACTTGAGTATTTTCTAAACATTTTACACAGGCCTCAGGTGAAAGTGTCAAACGTAGTGGCATGCTTTCTGTGAGGATGCTGATTAATAGGGAATACATATATTAATGTAGTTACAACAGAAAATAAAGTCACTTCAATTAATGGTCTTGTTGCATTTAGGGAAAGTATATGAAAACAGAACATTTAAAAATCTCCAAGTTGGGGGTGGGGAGAGGGAAAGTGTAAGGTCATATGGGGAAATGAAGAAATTTATGTTGAAATCCGTCTTCCTAAACTTGAATGAGGCAAAAACATGTCACTTAGCCAATCACATTTTGCGCTCGCCTTTTCAAAAGGAACACAGGAAAAGCAGTTTAAGCGCCAAAATTTACAATTCTTATCAAGCGAACAACATATGTCTGTGATAATTTGTGCGCGGATAAAGCCACAATATTGTGAAAGATACGGTATAAAGACGATAGAGGAGAAAAACGGTAGATAGAAAACCCTTTCTGAAAGGGTGGTTGGGAGGAAAAAGTTAATTTTCGGTCTTAACCCACCGGAAGTCCCACCTATCCGGAAGTGATCGCCGCTAGCAGTAACTACTCTGAGGCTTGATGGACAGATAACTCTTCCAATCAGAGCGGGACTCGTCTTATATATACTGGTTGAGATCCCACTCTCCCGTTCAGTGGTTCCCGGCTCCTGGCTGTTAGGAATGGCTCGCACCAAGCAGACGGCGCGCAAGTCCACGGGCGGCAAGGCGCCCCGCAAGCAGCTGGCCACCAAGGCCGCCCGCAAGAGCGCGCCGGCCACGGGCGGCGTGAAGAAGCCGCACCGCTACCGGCCCGGCACCGTGGCCCTGCGCGAGATCCGCCGCTACCAGAAGTCCACGGAGCTGCTGATCCGCAAGCTGCCCTTCCAGCGCCTGGTGCGCGAGATCGCGCAGGACTTCAAGACCGACCTGCGCTTCCAGAGCTCGGCCGTCATGGCGCTGCAGGAGGCGTGCGAGGCCTACCTGGTGGGGCTGTTCGAGGACACCAACCTGTGCGCCATCCACGCCAAGCGCGTCACCATCATGCCCAAGGACATCCAGCTGGCGCGCCGCATCCGCGGGGAGCGGGCGTGAGCTGTTACCCTAAGTTCAACGAAAACCCAAAGGCTCTTTTCAGAGCCACCCACAACTTCAATGAGAAGTGCTGTAGGCAAAAAGGTGGGACTTGGTCACCTTCTGGGACTGGGTTTAATCAGCTAGTTATTTCTAGGTAACCTGTGCAGCTGCCCTGCACCAAGTTTGAGAAAGGTTCTATCCTATTTATCTAATGTAGCCAAAATCCTGTAAGTGCTGTGTAAATCCTCACTCCTTGGGACAACCCTCCGGGCGATGCGGGAGTTTAATTTTGAATAATTAGCAATGGGAGAGCTCCTAGCCTCGGGCAATTGGTAAACACTGGGTAGGAAGTCGCTCTGGGCATAGAGTCAAAGTAGCTTAGCGCACCGTTTTCACCCCGAAGCAAGACTGGTGAAATGTGACTTCAACGTGTATGAAAAGGGTTATGAGGTTTCAGTTTAAGGCTCAACGCAGGAAATACAAGTCGGAAAAACACACACACTGAAAGCTGTAGTGGGAAATGAGGTTTAATTTTCACAATAATTTAACAGCTCCTTTTTCTTTAAGTGCATGCTAGTTCGTGTACTTTTGATTCACAAGTTCTCACATGGTATCACAACTATTCAGCAGTAAAGGCCTCTCTGGATACCTGGCTGGGTCTCGAGGGCAAAACAGTGGAGCCCTGGAAAAGCGAGCGCCACTCAACCTTAAGCCCCAAAAGCACTTTAGCGCCCCCTTCACTGGGAAAGTCAACGTGTACTTACTCTTAACACACAGACCACCAAGCAACAGGCGGAACGTGTAAGAACAGGCTCAGGTCCGCCGCCTCCCACCCCATCCAGGGAATGTGGTGTCACCAGCTCTTTGTCGGATGACGTGGGTGGCTCTGAAAAGAGCCTTTGTATTCACGGAGTCAATCGGGTCCTCACTTCTTGGGGGCAGCCTTCTTGGTCTTGGCAGCTTTCGGCTTGGGCGCCTTGGCCTTAGCGGCTTTGGCCTTGGCCGGACTCTTAGCCGGCTTCTTGGGCTTGGCGGCCTTCACCTTCTTGGGGCTCTTGGCGGCTTTCTTGGCTCCCGCCGCCGCCGCCGGCTTCTTGGGCTTCTTAGGGGTCTTCTTGGCGCTCTTCTTGGGGGTGGCGGACCCCGCGGGCTTCTTGGGCTTCTTGGCCGCGCCCGCGGGCTTCCTGGGCTTGGCCGCGCCCGCCTTCTTGGCCTTGGGCTTGGCGTCCCCGGAGGCCGCCTTCTTGTTGAGCTTGAAGGAGCCCGAGGCGCCGGTGCCCTTGGTCTGCACCAGGGTGCCCTTGCTCACCAGGCTCCTGAGGCCCAGCTTGATGCGGCTGTTGTTCTTGTCCACGTCGTAGCCCGCGGCCGCCAGCGCCTTCTTGAGCGCGGCCAGCGACACGCCGCTGCGCTCCTTGGAGGCGGCGACCGCCTTGGTGATGAGCTCGGACACGGGCGGCCCGGACGCCTTGCGCTTGGCGGCACCGGCGGGCTTGCGCGCCTTCTTCTTCGCGGGCGTCTTCTCCGCAGAAGGAGCGGGAGGCGCGGTCGGTGCGGTCTCGGACATGGTCGTCGGCGAGGGTACCTGGCAGATTAAAAAAAATTAGTCTGCGAGTGGTGCTGCCGGTGCGGAGAGTGTCTATATAAACACACAGCCACGCCGCGCGCTGATTGGCTCCCAGCTCCCTCTTCCGCCCCAGAGCAACTGGGTCTCAGCTCCGTCTCGGAATTGTGTTTGTTCCATTCCAGGAAAGCCCCAAAATTAAAATTTCCTGTGGAAGAACCACAGAAATTTTACTCTCCAGTCCACCGGGACAGCTCAAGCTTTGAGGCCGTCATACTGTCGCCTTTCGATTAGCATCACGTCGGTCTCAGCCTTTGTCAAAAGCCCCCGACACTCTGAGAGATTCACAGGTCGGACAGTCCACTTGTTGATTTTCGTTTAAAATACAAAATTTCCCCTGTGTGTCTCCAATATCTTGCCCCCCAGTAATGTTCTATACCTTCTTGGCTTGCCATACATGTCAGCATCTGCTGCATTCTCCTGGAGATTTACCCAGAAAAGCGCCTTCCTGGGAGAAGAAATAGCACAGGCTCTCTCAGGATTTCTCTACAAGAGCAGTCCTAAACGGTGCTTGGAATACCAGTGATTTTTCATCAGAAAAGCCTTTGATTTGTCTGAAAAAGCTTTAACACAGCTTTTTGGTGACTATTTTTGACTGTAAGGAGTCAATATTTATTGAAGAAAATGGGGGGTGTAATATTCAATGCTTGTTCTGTCAGGGCAGTTGGGCCTGTTACGGTAGCTGATGGCAGAGCAGCTTCAGGTAAAGACATAAAGAGGGTTGGTTCCTTTTCCAGGTTAAAAAAAATGCTTGTGGGTTTTTTTTGTTTGTTTTTAAGTGTGGGATGTTAATCAAATGTTTGAGCTTTTGGGCACAGAAGTCTGTCAAGCTTGGGGAAGATACATTTGGCAAGAATTCAAGTAACAGCAGCATTAAGGAATATACACAGCACACACACTCACTTATGTAGGATTCCTTTAGGACAGGGACATGTAAAAGCAAGAATGTTCTATAGTTACTACTAAAATTCTTATTTAAGAAAGGCTATAGGGCCGGAACCGGTTTGGCTCAGTGGATAGAGCGTCGGCCTGCGGACTGAAAGGTCCCAGGTTAAGCTTGAGAAAGATACATTTGGCAAGAATTCAAGTAACAGCAGCATTAAAGAATATACACAGCACACACACTCACTTATGTAGGATTCCTTTAGGACAGGGACATTTAAAAGCAAGAATGTTCTATAGCTTCTACTAAAATTATTATTTAGGAAAGGATATAGGTTTATAGGCAACACATTACAGCTTATGCTTTCTGTTCAGTAAGATATAGGTTGATGGTAGAGTTGTTAGGACAAGAGTCTCACTGAATGCTATTTTTGCTAAATGCTGAAATACAGCACAGTGTTCTGTAGACACAGAAACAGCCAAGGAGCTTGACAGGAATCAAATCTGGTACATGAACAGCAAAGGAGAAATCAACATGTAATTAACCAAATGGTCTATGAGCACTGACTAAGCCTCCTTCAGGGGACAGGGCTTTGGCTATGAATCCCTGTTTCCTCCACCTGCTGCAAATAAATAAAAGGACAGGCCCACAGCTGTCTTTCTTGAATCGAACAGCCCAAGCAAACGGCGAACTCCTTGAGTTTGGTAACAGCGATTTGATTTTCTTTTTCGCTCCTCATGCTCTTTGCTTGTCTTCAACAGCTCAAGGCTGTGTTCCACCCGGACTATGAAAGGGAAGCGCTGGGATACAACACAGCAAAGCACAGGAAGTTATGCTTTCTCCTTGACCCATGGATGTGTCTCTGTTACATCAATGTTTTCTCTCTCTCTCTCAGCAATAAAAAACATATCCTCAGGTAGGATTAAAAAATGTTTGTAAATCAATAAATAAAATTAAAAAAATACTAAAATATACATAGGATTACAAAAACGCCATATTAAACTACTGTTATTAAATTTATCAAAAGTACAAATCAGTCAAGTATTAACATGTATTAACGTATGTGCTTCTTTATCAATACATTAAACAAGATTGCCCATATGACCAAGAATTAGAGTTTGATGGAGTGATAAATTTAAATGTTTTGAGATATCAACTGCTGTAGATGCATTGTGATATGACTGTAGCACAGGGCCAGCCAATTATACTGTTAACTGTTTTCATAAACAGAGGAAATGCTACCATTCTGTTGGGGGATACTAAGCATAATGATCAAGGTGTGTTTTTTTATAGACAAGTTCCCAGATCCTCTGAATCCTGTCTGAATTCCCAGGTTAAGAACTCCACTCTGGAATTTGTTTCCATACAGTGTGTTTTTTGTTGTTGCTTTCTTTAAAAAAATATTTTTAAAACTTAAAAATATTTTTTATCAAATTTTTAGAGAGAGGGAAAGACAGAGAAATATCGCCCAGACCATGCAGGAGGGCGCAACCAAGACATGTACCCTTGACTAGAATCGAACCCAGGACCCAGGATGTATTACATTTTGGCTTTCTCCCGTTAACCTGTCGCTGTTAATTGGATTATTAGCCCACCTTGAAATTTGAAGATGGGAGAAATTTTTTTCATGGCCCCACAGAAAGTTTTAGCAAATTAGGATGCTGTCTTAGTACTCATCATTTTAGAGGAGTGCATTTTGAGGAGAGGCATAATGAATGATGTGGCTGTTTTATTTGTGTGTGTTTTTTGTTTCTTTGTTTTGTTTTTGGAGATGTTAAACAATTTGCATAGATAGCTCTATAAGTATCTTTATGAGGAACAACATGCACGAGCTCGTGACTTCATATTTTGGGAGCCCTGAGGACAAGTGTCAGGCTTCCTTGTGGAAAGTGTAGGAAACGGCCCACTTAAAGGCTTCAAGTATTGTATGCAAACTACACATATCCACCTACGGTAGCCTTTATTAGGTTCCCCCTCCCGGACTCAGCGTGGCTTCCGGCGCAACACCGGGTTTCCACAGCTCGGAGCGGGACAATGTGCAAAGGGCGGGAAGTGGGTGGGTCGCCACGCCTGCTATTCAGGTTTCAATCAGGTCCGTCCCTCGACTATAAATTCCCTGAGCGGCGCTCGTTAGGCCATTTCGCTACCAGCTCAGCAGTTGTGAGGGCACGATGTCTGGACGCGGCAAAGGCGGGAAGGGCCTGGGCAAGGGCGGCGCCAAGCGCCACCGCAAGGTGCTGCGCGACAACATCCAGGGCATCACCAAGCCCGCCATCCGGCGCCTGGCGCGGCGCGGCGGCGTCAAGCGCATCTCCGGGCTCATCTACGAGGAGACGCGCGGGGTGCTCAAGGTCTTCCTGGAGAACGTGATCCGCGACGCCGTCACCTACACGGAGCACGCCAAGCGCAAGACGGTCACGGCCATGGACGTGGTCTACGCGCTCAAGCGCCAGGGCCGCACCCTCTACGGCTTCGGCGGCTGAGCTCCCACCAACTGGCTTCCTCAGCAAAACCAAAGGCCCTTTTCAGGGCCACCCATCCGTTCCTTTAAAAGAGCTGTTGCTTTACTTTCCATTGCAGTGTCTTGTCTTCGCGGCGGTTCAGGTAGTCACAGGCTTGTAACTTGTTTCACCTGCGAATGTTTCCCCTCTGAGTTCCTTGGGGGGAGTTAGGAACAGTTATGTGGGGAACCCTGCACCCCGGGCGCCAAACCCGTTCCCTTCAGTCTGATGGCTGAAGCCCTTCCCACCGAGCCAATGGCAATGCTAGTTCGCCATTTTGTTAGTAAGTGGTGGCGGGGAAGCGAGTATAGGAAGGAGTGTTTCTCAAATGACAGCGATGCCACTTCTTACTGCATTAACCTGGGGTGTCGCCCCCCTTTGTCACTCCCAGAAGTAACCCTCTGCCGGTTTCCAGGTAAATGAGGGAAGGAAGTCGCGGTGTTTTCTGTGGGGTGCAGTCTGCTCAGCATCACTGGTCCACAGACCATAGGCTTCCAGACCCGAGTGCCCAGCGCATGGACGTTGAACCCGGCATATCTGCTCGGCTTGGCTCAAGTAATGTGTCTGTATATATTTTAAAGAAAAGCATAGAAAAGCATTTTCTACTCCCACATTACTACTTCCCCTCCACGCCCAGACTGGCCCGGGCCCCTCCCCTGACCAGGCGGGTGCGCTGGAAGTTGCAGACGGAACCTGGTGAGGAGACCGCGTCCTGGGAACTGGTGCAGGTCTGGTTTGTGGGACGAGTCGGAAGTGCGGAAGGGATTGTGTGCTTTGCCATTAAATAAACAAAAAGACAAACCTAACTCTAAGCGCCATAACCACTGCTCTCCCCGGAGCGCTGCAGGCGCCCAACGTGTCTCTAAAGACCCGGAGAGAGAGCGCCGGGCGAGGTCCCTGACGCCCAGGCCCAGGGCGGGGTCCCTGACGCCCAGGCCCAGGGCGGGGGCGGGAGGCGGGAGGAATTAGCGCCGCAGCGACACCTAGAGGCGGCCCGGGTGTAGCGCGGGCTTTTCAAACTGGTGAGGCCCTTCGGCGCCCAGTGATGACGTGTCACCCGAGACCCGAGGCGCCGCGGCCCAGATGGAAGCCGCTCGGAGAGCTGCGCCTCCAGCCGACGGGGAAATTGTGAAAGGTGAGCGCGCGGGGCGTCTGAGCCCCACTGGGGTGCACTCCCGGGTCCGAGCGCGGGGCAGGGCAGCCAAGGGCGGGGGCACACACGAGGGGCGGGGACGCCCTCCGGAACGTTGGCCCCCAGGCTCAGCCCCAGGACTGGCCGGTGCACAGCTCTTTACGGGAAAACGTGGGTGGCTCTGAAAAGAGCCTTTGGGTCAGGAGTCAGGCCGCTCGCCCGCGCCTCACTTGGAGCTGGTGTACTTGGTGACGGCCTTGGTGCCCTCGGACACGGCGTGCTTGGCCAGCTCGCCGGGCAGCAGCAGGCGCACGGCCGTCTGGATCTCGCGGGACGTGATGGTCGAGCGCTTGTTGTAATGCGCCAGGCGCGACGCCTCGCCCGCGATGCGCTCGAAGATGTCGTTGACGAACGAGTTCATGATGCCCATGGCCTTGGACGAGATGCCGGTGTCGGGGTGCACCTGCTTGAGCACCTTGTACACGTACACCGAGTAGCTCTCCTTGCGGCTGCGCTTGCGCTTCTTGCCGTCCTTCTTCTGCGCCTTGGTCACCGCCTTCTTGGAGCCCTTCTTCGGGGCGGGCGCCGACTTCGCGGGCTCGGGCATGGTCGGGAGCTCAGCGGATGCCTCTGGCGAGAGGATAGAGTGGAGAAGGACGGATGTATCCCTTTTATATAGATCTTGGTCTGCAGATACAAAGCAAAGTCTTGTGTTTGATTGGTGGATATTCAAAGTGACGTCAAAAATGATCTCTGTCCAATCCGAACGCGAGTCCCAAATTTGAATTTTCAGTGATTTAAGATGAAGCTGCAATCTTTTCCCCACTGATAAAATCAAGGTATTTAGATGAACCATCACGATTTCTCGTGTTTAATTTTTAAAGAATGTTCGACTACCCTATCTTTTTTTCCATTTTACATATTTTTTTTATCTTGGACAGTGTTACAGATATCTCCCATTTCCCCCTCTCCTCTATCTCCCCCCTCTTCCCAGGGCCTACCCACTCCCAGGTCTTCACCACCCTATTGCCCATGGGTTACGCATGTAATTGTATAAGTTCTTTGGTTTATCTCTTCTCTGGTTTCCCCCACCCTACATGTTGTTATGTCCATCTCCTCCATCCCTCCCTGCTTCAGGGCTTATTTTGTTGTTCAATTCATTTGTTCATTAGATTCCACAAATAAGTGGTATCATGTGATATTTGTCTGGCAGTTTGGCTGCAATCTTAAGCAATGACACAATTCTTTTTCACGCCCAAATAGGTTTATAAAATGTGCTGCCCAAATAGGTTTATAAAAATACCGCCCCTGCCTTTTCCTCTGTTTCCGTGTTGGGGGCGGGAGTCAGCACTGCAAGGCGCCAAAGGTCCTGTTCGTTTGAATCTCTAAGCTACAGGGGCGAGCGGAGGAAGGACAGGGGAAAAAAAGGGTGGCTCGCCATCATCCAGACTCGCCCGAGGGCAGTGTTGTTTCAGGAAGCAGAAACATAAGGTGAAATTAAAGGGCAGGGAATAGACCCGGGAGAAAGCACAATAACATTACTTGAAGGGAGATAAGGGAGGAGTTTGTTGGCCAATATGGTTACAGTGCTTCATACTGACAAGTGTCAAATCATTCCCAGTCTAGCCACAGAGGAGGATCACATAGTTCCTCAGTCTAACTTGTGAAGGAAGCCGGTGTTTAACAGCTAAAAGAAGTTATCCTCCTTTATCGGAATCGGTTTCTCTGCCAGTCCTTCACTTCCCATCTTGTCCCACGGAGATGTATCCTCTCAGATTTTGGCTCCCCCGCCCCCCTCCCTCCCCAACAGCAAAGCCGGGCAGCAACAGCCTGTGGCCGCCTGGCCCCCAACAAGCCACACTCCTGAACTTAACACGTCTTATCTTTGTTTGCTAAAACACTTTACTTGCCTCCTCACCTCCGTGTGGAGGAAACCTCCCCAAGGCCCTTTCAGCTTCATTGTGTCTCCCTCATTGTCCAGAACAACAGCAAACGGCTTTACTTGTGTTTGTTTAATCATAAGCCCCTCCCTGATTGAATTTTACTTTTTCGGAAAAGGAAACGAGCCAAATACGTAAAGTAGCAGAAACCGAGTTTTTGTGTGATTAGAAAAGCGTTCACCTCACCTCTCTAACTGCTAGGTAGCTACTGCTGTTTTATTCAGCCCCCGGAGCTGGTTCATAAGCGCTTGTCTGTAGAGCCACAAATCCGTGACCTGCTGTCCCTGCCACGGCCCAGCTGCCTCCAACCCGACTTCTCTGCCTCAACTCCTCCCGGGAGCCTCCTGCAGCCCGTTTCCTGTACAGCCTGGGTCCCGGAGGAGTGGGCCTGTTTCCCACTGGCCCTGGCTTCCCAGTGATTTAGTAGCTTCCTTTCTGTTAGTGTCGCCGAAGGAGGAACAGGAGGCCCAAAGGGGTACGAATTATGAAGTTATTAGGTCACCTGGGAAACCAGATGGGCTGAGCCCCACATGGCGGCAGCGCCCAGGGACCGGGAGTCAGGGGATTATAAAGGGCTCCAGGCGGCTTTTCTGGGTGAACTCTCCGGGCGGGTCCGAGGGGGAAGATACTGGTCTCAGCAAGTGGAATGCGCTCTAAGCAAAAGGGAATGCCGGTTGTGAATTGGTCTCAAGGTCAGTGCCAATGGGAGGAGGTATCGAGTTGAAGATTTGGTTGCGATTTTTTGATCTGACATTTTCTTCTAGGGCCTGGCTACTCAAATTGGGGTCCCTGAACGACCAGCAGCAAGTCACCCAGGAACTGGTTGGAAATGCAGAGCCTCCAGCTCCACCCTTGACCTACAAGCCAGACTCAGCACCTTAAGGAGACCCCCGCTCGCCTGGCTGCAGGGGAAGCAGGTGCTGAGGGTTTTTGCTCTTCAGGGCAGGGAAGGGGGGGCTGGGGATAAACAAAGGACAGGAAGGAGCACGTTCCCCCAGAATCCCTTCTGTTTTCCACACATGGTTTTAAACACCCCCCTTTTTACTTTTCCTCAAGGAAATATTTATTGCCTATTATCAGTGATCATATTTTACAGAAAAATTAAGTGTATGCACTTGTGAAAAACATAACATTGAAATCAAGGCCTCTATCACATTTACATGCAAACTCGCCCTGGTTTTCAGAATTCAGCCGTCCCTGGTGATTCCGGTCCAGGGCCACGCGTCCATGGTTCCCGATAGCTGAGGGTCTCCAGTCATTGGAACAAAATCTTCTTTGTATGTGACAGTCGTTTCCACAGGAAACCCTTTCAGGGCTCAGGTATTTCACTGCTTAGCTCCAATTCATCACTTGGCCCTGGGCTTTCATATGTTGAGACATCTTTTTGTTCTACGTCATCACCTAATTGTGCTTCTCCCCTCCCCGCACCCCGACCGGAGAGAAAGTCAAGGAGCCCAGCAGGGTCCAGGTGCCCACTGCCTCCGCGGCCTGGCCAGGACGCTTGGCGCTGCAGGGGAAGGACCTAAACACTCTTCCTTTTCGGTTCTTTGTCTAGGGTTTTGTTGTCAGTTATTATTAGCATTGCCATTAGCTTTTCTTTTTTTAAAATTTAGCTGAGAATGTTAGTGTGTTTCCATTTGGGGTAAAATTGAAAGCCACCAATTGTGAGACAAAGCTCTGAAGTGAAATCAACACGGATCCCTTCAGCTGTGGAAACTTCCCTTCCTGATTTCATCCTCCCCATGAGATTTCACCAGGAGAAGGGCACGTCTCTGTGCAAATGAATGTGACTATTCGGTGACTAATGCATGTTGCCTGGAAACACAAGGCGTTTGTGGTCCGATTCATGTCCAATTGAGGAAAAAGATGAGTCCTAAAGTAAGAGCATCAAGTCAATGACCCTTGACCATTTGCCCAAGTGTAACCACTGGGTTTATAGGATTTAAATAAGGGTATGAGGACCAAGCAACCAATTTTAAGTGTGTGGATCATAAATAAAGAAAAGCCACAGGCCCAAAATGACACAACTCATGGTAAAAGCTCAAGATAACAAACTTAGATTTAATAATTGACATAATTACAGTTTCAATCTCTCCTAGACAGGTAATCTCCCGTCCCTGCCCCCCCCTTTTTTAACGTGAAAGGAGAAACGGAACCTTAATCAACTGGTCTGGAATTTTCCAGTCAAGTACCAGTAGGGTAATCAGTCTAAAGAGGCTTCTCCTTAGAAAGAAGAGGCATCTGCATGATAAACACCCTCTCATCCTCTTCCCCCAAAGAAAAGATGCCTTGGCCCCAGAACACGCCTTTCTTTTCTTTTGTAAATCGCCTCCTTGCCCCACCTTCTTCCTATGAAAACTTTGCAGGTTGTGCAACCCCTGAGAGCCCCTTGCAGTAGCTAAAAGCCTTGCTGTCTGCGGCCTGACTCATGAAACGCTAGAAGATAATCAGACGTAATGTATTCGGCTGAATTTTGTGTTGCCGCACGATGAACCTGGCCTCCATATAATAACATTGAAGAGGTGAGGACCGACCGGAACTGGAGTGGTCATTCCATGTGCACATGAGTATAGTGAGTTACACAGGATACGGGCCGACAAAATAGTCCAAGAATTGTGTTAAATGAAAAAGAGGTTCAGACTTGGTAAGAAGATACTTTTTTGGAAAGGATTATGGGCAGGATGAAAGGGATTATTGCAATAGGCCTGGGGGACTTGTTTAAGGTCTGGACACATCCCAAGGTTAGGCAGAAGGGATTTTCTTCAGAGGGAAGAGTTAGCAAGATTAGGAACCAGCTAGTATAGGAAGGTGAGGCGAGAATGTGATTTGATTGGATAGCAGATCAGAAAATATTTTAGCCTGAGGTCTTCCAGTTCTCTGGAGGGACCCTCAGGAAGGCTGAGGGTGGGTCAAGGTTCCGGAACCTGGGGGCACGGAGAAAATGCAACCTTTGGCTGACAAGCCTATTATTCTGATTGATTAGTGGGGACTAGCAGTTCAACTAATCATCTGTGAATTAAAGAGTGGGAATTGGGAGGACCTGTGTCATAGGTCAGCAGTTCACCCTTGAGGCCTAAGGCTCTGGGGGAGAGGTGGCTCCCTGCTGTGAGCCGCTTCTGGAATACAGAGGAGGGTGGGGATTTCTCTAACCTTGCCAGTGTTCTAGGATCTCAAGTCTCAGATAAAAGTGAAATCATTTACATCTTGCTGAACCTGAGCAAGATTAACTGTAAAGAGTTGAACACACTTGGTTTTACTTTAATCTGAAATGAAATTTAACTGAACAATTATCAATAAAAAGGCAAGTTGGATGCCGTGGGAATGGCCTCTCCAGGTAGTTTCTGGGTCCAGTTATGACTGATCCTTTGATGAGCTGAAGAGAGTTACTTGGGCCACAGGATTGTTAATTGAAAAACAAAATCGAGTCATTTGCTTTAAATAAGTGGATTTCTGTGATGGACTTTTCCCCATAAACCTTCTCTCCAGATCCAAGTGATTGATATTTTAAATTCTACATAAAATATAACTCTACACAATGGTAGATATTAACTTAAATGTAATATGTAATTATTTTGTTATATGATTGTGGTCTCATGGTCGTTTTATGTTTTCATTTGCCTTTCTCAGAAAAGTATTGTTAGAGTTTTGGAATAAGTACAATATTTTATCTTTTTATGATGTTTACTTTTTAAAAAAAATATTTTATTGATTTTTTTACAGAGAAGAAGGGAGAGGGACAGAGAGTTAGAAACATCGATGAGAGAGATGGATCAGCTGCCTCCTGCACGCCCCCCACTGGGGACGTGCCCTCAACCCAGGTACATGCCCTTGACCGGAATTGAACCCGGGACCCTTCAGTCCGCAGGCCGACGCTCTATCCACTGAGCCAAACCGGTTCGGCTGATGTTTACTTTTAAAGCAAAAGAACGTGTGTAATAAAAAATGTGTATTAGAAAGTCCTACGTTTATTTGAGTCTGAAAATAACATGCATGGATTTAAAAAATAATAAAGAAAATAAGAATGAGGGGGAAATATGGCTCGGACACGTTCACCAAGGGACAGCAAGTATAGTCATGCTGACAGCAGACATATTTCAAAGCTGAAAGTACCAGTAGGGCTGGAGAGGGACACTGCAGGGAGCTTTATTTCCAACGTGGAAAACAAGGTACTATTCTGGAAAGCAAAATAGCTAAGGACTAGATAGACTGCAAAGCCAGAGAACAAGAAACCAGGGAAAACGCTGGAAATGTCCTGGAATAGAAACCGAGGAGCTGAAACCATAGTGCTGAGCACAACAAACTGGTTCCCTGGGCCGAATTCCATGATCAGGATTCCGAGCTTTGTTACCTAAAGTCTGCCCCCCGGGGAGCGGGCCCTTGGACCGACCTGGAGACACGGAGCATAAAGCCAAGGTCCGTTGAGAAAGCCTAGGGTAGAGGAAAAAAAATTATATATTGAAAGATTCCTAAGAAGGAAATCTGTCTGGGCGGGGCTCTGTGGTGGAGGCTATAGGACATCTGCCGCAAGGATTTAATCACAGACCTTAAGATTCAGTGAAAACTTCTTGAAATGAAAAATTGCCGCGGGCTCGTAGCGCCACCTAGTGTCCAATGAAAGCAAAGATAAACCCGTTTTGAGGACCTTGAGAATGTGATGGACAACTTTTACAAAAATTAAACTCAACATTAAAGGATAATTTCCAAGAAAAAAAGATAAACAAGTTGTGATGACAAGGAAATCTCTCCTACACCCTTCAATCCAAATGATACCAAGCACAGTTGGCTTTACAGGTTTTAGTGAAATGTGAGGAACTGATAATCCCTATTTAACAAGGCGTTTCCATTGAAAAATGTCTTCCCTCTTTTCCCCTTTGAAAATGCATAACCTCATTATCTACCCTAGATAGAAACAAAGGAAGAGACAAAAGAATAAACTATAGTCTTGTCTTAGGAACATTCATTTAAAAAGTGCTATTTAAAGCACAAATGAAAAGTAAGAGGATATGTTATTTCAAAAATAACAGTATACATGTAGGGCTTATTCCAAGAATGTGAGAAAAGTTTGACATCATAAATCTTCCAGTGAGAGATATTAGAGAAAAAATATGTGGTCATTATTGATACAATGGAAGTATCTGCTAGCAGATAACACTCATACTTTAAAAAAAATTTTTTATCAGACATTTTCAATATACTGAGAATGAAAAGGAGTAGCTACTTCATAAGGAGGGGCTACAGTGAGCATAATATTTAATGATCAATTTTGGAAGGATTCCCCAAAAGCCAAAGAGGAAGACAAAAGTTCTACTTTTGTGGTACTGCTCCTATTCAACATGGCACCAAGGGCCCTGCCAATCTTTTTAGACCAAGACAGGAAGTACTTATGACAGGGATTCAATAAGAAAAGATGTTATCTTTCTTGTTTGAAAATAACATGTCATTGCAAAAGTTCACGGGTTTGTATAAATGATTCGATCTCACCGAGCCCTACAGGGGTGGTGGACATAGGAAGTCAGGCCTTCCTGCGACAGCAGTGACCCATCCGGAATGGAAATGGAAAACCCTCTCACCATTTACAGCACAACAGGCGAAGGATTCTAAGACCAGGAAAAACCCTCCAGATCTATATAAATAAAACTATGACATGTCACTGAGGGATACACACCAAGATCCACTCGAATTGATAGCTACGCAGTGTTTACGTCTTGTGACTTAATGTGCTAACATGCTCCTAAGTTCCAAAATAACCAAATCGGTGATGTTGTGCCACAGCCTGATGGATCTTCGGTGAAGCATTGTACACATCATGTTGATGAGCAAGAATCCCCCCCCCCCCCCCCCCCCCGCCCACAATAACAAAAACCCAGAGGCAGCAATACAGACTGGTAGGTTCTGACTCGGGCTGAGCTTTAGGGGGGGGCTGGGTGATCCCCAGACACAGCCTCAGGAGTCAGAAGTGACGCGTGTTCGCTCAGGTCTTTGTTGGCCAAGCTGACTGGAGGGCGCCGGGCTGGCTGGAGCAGGTCTCAGTGTCTCCCTAGCGATCAGGGTCGATGACTTAGAGCAGTGGTTCTCAACCTTCCTAATGCCGCGACCCTTTAATACAGTTCCTCATGTTGTGGTCACCCCCAATTTCATTGTTACAAATTGAACATAATGAAAGCATAGTGATTAATCACAAAAACAATATGTAATTATATATGTGTTTTCTGATGGTCTTAGGCGACCCCTGTGAAAGGGTCGTTCGACCCCCAAAGGGGTCGAGACCCACAGGTTGAGAACCGCTGGCCTAGCGTTCCCCACAGGCATGTACTTCTGTGTGGTGCTGAGAGCAGGACCCGGGGCTGAGACCGTGGGACGCGGGGCAAGTTGAGCGAAGCTTCGGGTGAATCGGTAAATCCGTGAGTGAGATCGGGATGACAGATGTGGCAGGAGAATGACCAGGGAGCATCTGGAAAGCACTGGGAACGTCTGGGCGTTTGCAAAATAATCAATAAATAAAATGCAGATGAACAGGGGAGGGTTGTGTGCCACCTGCACCCGAGTCTGAACCGTCTTTTGAGGCGGTTTGTGTGGCTGTTGGGTATTAGCATTTCTGCGAAGGGCAGTTCTCGGTATGATCTCGGGCCCAGGCGCTGGGGCATCACCTGGTAACAGAAATGCAGACGATCGGGTTCTGCCATCAGTCTGGGCAGCCGTGGGCCGGATCCAGCCCGTTTGAAATGAATAAAACTAAAAAAAAAAAAGACCGTACCCTTTTATGTAATGACTAGAGGCCCAGTGCACAAAAATTTGTGCACTGGGGGGGGGGGGGGGTGCCCCAGCCCAGCCTGTGCCCTCTCGCAGTCTGGGACCCCTCGGGAGATAACGACCTGCTGGCTTAGGCCTGCTCCCAGGTGGCAGAGGGCAGGTCCAATCCCTAGGTGCAGCCCCTGGTCATGCACAGAGCAGGGCGGATTGGGAGGTTGGGGCGCTGTACCCTGTCACACTCAGGGCAGGGCCAATGGGGAGGTTATGGCTCTCCCCCGTCACACACAGAACAAGGCCCGTGGATGGGGGGTTGGGGCGCCGCCACTATCACACTCAGGTCAGGGCCGATGGAGAGGTTATGGCTCTACCCTGTCACACACAGAGCAGGGCCCGTGGTGGGGGGGGGGGCTTGGGGCGCCACACCCTGTCACACACAGAGCAGGGCCCATCAGGGGGTTGGGGCGCCGCACCCTGTCACACACAGAGCAGGGCCGATCAGGGGGTTGGGGCACTGCACCCTGTCAAACACAGAGCCCCAGGGCAATCAGGGGATTGGGGAGCTCCCCCCTATCAGGCACAGAGCAGGGCTGATCAGGGGGTTGGGGCGCCTTCCCCTGTCACGAACAGAGCAGGGCAGATAGGGAGGTTGTGGCCCCGCCCCCTGTGACACACAGAGCCACAGGGCGATCAGGGGGTTTGGGCGCTGCCCCCTGTCATGCTGATCCCGGTGCTGGGAGGCATATTACCCTTTTACTATATAGGATAGAGGCCTGGTGCACGGGTGGGGGCTGGCTGGTTTGCCCTGAAGGGTGTCCTGGATCAGGGTGGGGGTCCCTTCTGGGGTGCCTGGCCAGGCTGTCTGAGGGGCTGAGGGCCGTTTTCCGGCTGGAGGGTGACTGAAGCTCCCAACCGCTCCTTTTTTTCTTTTTTCTTTTTTAAATTCTGGGCCAGCTTTAGCTCTGAGGCCTCGCTGCTGAAAACATTGATACAATGTTGCGGTCAGGCTGGCTGAAGCCCGGCTGACTGAAAGCCGGTTTCTGGGGTTTTGTTTAGCTTCTATATTTGCAACATAGTTGCTTAGAGTTGCAGTTGAGAGGCCAGCAAGTCAGGCAGGGAACGTTGGAGTCCGCTGTCACTGGAGCAAGCAAGCCTCCCTGTTTGCTTCAGTGCACGGCTGCCGGCCGCCATCTTGGCTGACAGTTAATTTGCATAACGATATGCTGATTAGCCAATGGGAAGGGTAGCGGTCGTACGCTAATTACCATGTTTCTCTTTTATTAGTGTAGATGTTTACTTTGAATTTATATTAGTTCACACAAACACTCCATCCATGCTTTTGTTCCGGCCCTCCGGTCCAGTTTAAGAACCCATTGTGGCCCTCGAGTCAAAAAGTTTGCCCACCCCTGGTGGTGGTTCAGTACGCACTCGGCTTGAGACCCTTGTTTCCCTTCGTTCAGGAGCCGGATGTGAGCTCTGTCAGCTCCACGACTGTTTCCCTTCAAGACCGTTACCAAAGCCACGGCAGGGCTTCAGCCTCACCTACTCAGACCTTCATACCAGAAAGCACGTGGAACATAAATTGTATGTTTGGAAAGGGGATATGTTAGGAGAAAGATTTGAATTAAAAATGAATGCAGAATTCCAGTACTTACTCCACAAATTTTTATTAATCATATCGCAGATGTGTGGCCAATCCTCTCATTCAGACTTCTCTAAGCAAAGGTAGTCCATGGGAAAGAAAGAATTCCCAGTAAGTAGGCTTGTGACAGAAGTAAATTCTACTTTTATGACTGAAACGAGTAATAAAATGAGAAAGCTAAAATAAAACACCGTGTTTGGACTCCTCCACTCAGGTAATGACCTTTTGATGAATCAATGTGCAGGAACCAGGAGGGGTTGGGTGTGTGTGGGATAAACAGTAATTATTCTCAGGCAGATCAGACTTTGCGTATTTCATAACTTCTATGGGTTGATTCACATTTTCAGTTACTGTTTGCATTCATTTCTTCTCCGCATTCATCTCTGCCCTAATTGAAAAAAATAAAAATAAAAGGTGTTTATTTGTTAGGTGCCATTTTGACACCTGCATTAATAATTGCTATACAACGAAGTAGATCCTTGTTACATTTGCTTGTATCACGTGCTATGAAGTATCTCTGCAGTGTCACCTCCACTTTAGTCATTATTAGCATGAACAGACAATGACTCAATTCATACTTAGGAGACGTTCCTGAAAAATATAGGCTCTGTGTTCCAAATCCCACCAGGACCCTCTTGGGGTGGTATTCCAACAGTTCAAAAGCTCATATTCTCTCCCCTTCGTTTTTGAGTTGCAGAGAATTGGCTACTCTGATTTCCATTTTAAATCATTGACTAGGGAAAATATAACTGGTAACAACTGCTAAATCCATAACAGACTGTCAGACAGTTTTTAAGAGTTTTACATGAGCCCGGCTGCGCTGGCTCAGTGGTTGAGCGTTGACCTTTGAACCAGGAGGTCATGGTTCGACTCCATGGTCAGGACACATCCCCAGTGGGGGGTGTGCAGGAGGCAGCTCATCATTTCCATTTGGTTATTTTATATTTTTTATTGTGGTGTTCTGGAACCAAATTTTAAATATCTCTGAGCTCCATTTTCTTCTTTTTCAAATCTGTGTAGGCAAAAGGGTTGTTGTTGTTTGTTGTGTTTTTTTTGTGTGTGTGTTTTTTTTACATCTGTTACAGTTGGTCACTGCAAGTCTTTGCCTTTTTACTCATTTTGTTTCCACTGTCTGTTGCTCTTGTTCTTGCCATGGTTTCCTGTTTCGTGGTGTATTTGGTTTAGTTTGGTTGTGATTTGATATTGTACCACCTGAGATTTCTTAAGGCCTAAAACAAAGCTTTTTCCTTCAGGGCGGATTTGTATTTGCCTTTACCAGGTGGCTCAAGGGCTCAGAACCAGGGTGGGGTACCCCTAAACTAACTTCTCAGCCTGGGTGAATCCCTGTGGTATTAATGCCAGAAACAAGTCAGCTGGGCTTTTAGTCCAAATGCTCAGTGTGAAACCTGCCCAGCTGGGCCCCAGGGTTCAGGGCAGACTCTTCCTTGCAATCATCAGTGTGTTGTGTGTGTGTTTATTTCTAGTTCCTCCTTCCACCTCCAGGATGTAGCTTTTGCTCTGGTGCCCAGCTTCACCAAGAAAGATTTCGTATCAGGCTCCCCATCATGGAGAGGCGTCACAAAACCCCTAAAAGCAAAGCTCAGCTTTGGTTAAAAGCCCGCTGGGGTGTTTAGGGTGCTTGGGGTGTCACAGGGGTCAGGGTGGTGGCTCTCTGTGTTGCTTTTAAAAATAGTAAAAATATTATTCTGGATTTTAATTGCACCCACTTGCCATTGTGTGGAAGGGGGAAATTCTCCTTTCCCTCCTCTGGTTCTTTTGCTTCACAAATAATCTTATCAACAGAAAATAAGTTAACACGAGAAATTCACATTTAATCTTGTGCACACAGGGACCCCACCCACGTAAGTCAGACACCGGCATCTGTGAGAGGTTTGGAGATAGAAAGGGCAGCAGGTATACAACACGTTCTGAGCTAGGGATGGTGTCTTGCACTTTGAGGGCTTCAAAGGGTTGGTTATTGCAACATAAGAGCAGGTAAATAGAAGTTCGTCCTGCCCTTCAGACAGGCCCAACAGGTTCTTCCTGAAACTCTTATGTGCAATGTCCCTAATTCACGTTGCCCATAGTTGAGGGGTAGAACCTTCTCTTGTGCCCAAGGCGAAAACTGCCTTTCGCCCAAAATAACCTGCTAGCCCAGCTTTGAAGACGCCTCGGAGCCTGGTCCCACCTCCTCTCCCTGTGCCCTGGGGATGCAGCACAGGCTACGCCCTCTCCCTCCCCCACTCGCTGCTCAGAGCCTCAAGCAGAAATTGAACTGCACAGCAACCAAACCAGAAAAACCTCTATACTTCGTGAAAACATTGTTTTCAACCTTTTCTCAGCAATAGTTGGCTTTTTTTTTTTTGAGAAAAACTCTAAAGAGAACTTGTCACAAAAAATTGCACTATGCTTTCATGAGGGGTCATCATCAAATCCCTGACCAATTCAGAGATCTGCACAGGGAAATGGGAGCTGTACATTTGCAATCACACTTCCAGGACAAATTAGTGTTCACTTATGAACTGCGCTTGTCTCCCATCTATACAACTGGTGGTAGCTATTACTGCTGGATAACTCCCAAGTATTCCCTACACCTCTCTATAACAAAATGACGATGTAGCTCTCAACTCAGAAACCAGAGAATAGATTCTGAGCGAATGAATGGATTACAACTCATTTGTTGAAAGAATGCGTGGCTCTGAAAAGAGCCTTTGGGGTCAGGAGTCAGGCCGCTTACTTGCGCGTCTACTTGGAGCTGGTGTACTTGGTGACGGCCTTGGTGCCCTCGGACACGGCGTGCTTGGCCAGCTCGCCGGGCAGCAGCAGGCGCACGGCCGTCTGGATCTCGCGGGACGTGATGGTCGAGCGCTTGTTGTAATGCGCCAGGCGCGACGCCTCGCCCGCGATGCGCTCGAAGATGTCGTTGACGAACGAGTTCATGATGCCCATGGCCTTGGACGAGATGCCGGTGTCGGGGTGCACCTGCTTGAGCACCTTGTACACGTACACCGAGTAGCTCTCCTTGCGGCTGCGCTTGCGCTTCTTGCCGTCCTTCTTCTGCGCCTTGGTCACCGCCTTCTTGGAGCCCTTCTTCGGGGCGGGCGCGGACTTCGCGGGCTCGGGCATAACTGCGATGGGTGTCCCACTGTCGCTCACACTGGAGGAAGTAATGACCCCTCAACAGCGGCGCGATTATTTATAGACGATGTATTCAAATGAGGATAGTTAGATTTCGATCCTGATTGGAGGATTCATAGGTTGTCGTCACAAATGAGCATGTAAATAAACTTTTCATTGTACCTTTTCATTGGCTATTTGATTACTTTGCTGGGCCCAATCAGATGGCTTAGACTATGTTACCCAGAGCTACCAGAGTCCTCGGCTAGCACTGTGCTGTGTACTTCAGATCCTGTGAAACTTCCCGACAACGCACCAGCTGCAGGGCTGTGGGCGGAGGCCATCTGCTGGCCGGTGCACCTCCAGACGCCGAGTGTGGGGCCCGCGCCAGTGGACACCTAGCGGCCGAGCTTATGTCCTGGACGCAGGAGCGGGCGCAGACTGTGGCTGACAAACGCAGTAGCGCGCGCCCGCGGCACTTAACCAAACCACCAGGCTCGGCAACGTGCTGTGCGACACTGGAATCTAGCATCCCCAATTCTATCAAAGCTCTAATGTTTGGCCCTAGCCGGCGTCTTCGGTGGATAGCGCGTGGGCCTGTGGACCCAAGGGTCCCGGACTCGATTCCGGTCAAGGGCACATAACCTAGGTTGCAGGTTCCTCCCCAGCACGGGCCCTGGTCGGGACACAAGCTGGAGGCAACCAATCGACGTGTTTCCTCTCACATTGTTTTTTCCTTTCCCACTCCCCGCCCCCCTCCAAGAAAAAAATAAAAATAAAAAACCCTGTAGTATTTACTTAGGTGAATCTCCCCCTTCATAACCGCCAGATACGTCTGTAGAGGTCGCCAAATACCCCTAGTGCTGGAAATGCCACACTTCCGCCAGTGTCTGTGGGCCGATTTAGGAACTAAGTTGCCTGGAAGGACACAGTATAGTTCCGGGGCCCTAAAGACCAAATGGACAAACCAGAACTAGGTCCAAAGCAACTTCCAGTCCTACTAAAAACCCAACCGCTCCTAGACAGTCAAGTACCAGATCCGGACACGCCTCCATCCCCGGAACCTCGCTAACCTGGGCAATTTCCCTTCCCCCCGCCCCAGCCCCGCCAATCTCTGCAGCGCCCGCCCAACAGGCAAGACCCCGAAAAAGTGCAACAGCTCTTTCCTGGAGACCCGTGGGTGGCTCTGAAAAGAGCCTTTGGGGTTGTGTTGTGTGTTAACAGTCGGCCAAAGGGACTTCCTACTTCTTCTTGGCCGCCTTCTTGGTCTTGGCTGCCTTGGGCTTGGGGGCCTTCGGCTTAGGCGGCTTGGATTTCGCCGCTTTGGCCTTGGCCGGGCTCTTGGGCACCTTCTTGGGTTTGGCTGCTTTCGCCTTCTTCGGGCTCTTCACCTTTTTGGCTCCAACAGCCGCCGCCGGCTTCTTGGGCTTCTTCGGGGTCTTCTTGGCGCTCTTCTTGGGGGTGGCGGAGCCCGCGGGCTTCTTGGGCTTCTTGGCCCGCGCCCGCGGCTTTCCTGGGCTTGGCCGCCGCCCGCCTTCTTGGCCTTGGGCTTGGGCCTCCCCGGGAGCCGCCTTTCTTGTTGAGCTTGAAGGAGCCCGAGGCGCCGGTGCCCTTGGTCTGCACCAGGGTGCCCTTGCTCACCAGGCTCTTGAGGCCCAGCTTGATGCGGCTGTTGTTCTTGTCCACGTCGTAGCCCGCGGCCGCCAGCGCCTTCTTGAGCGCGGCCAGCGACACGCCGTTGCGCTCCTTGGAGGCGGCGACCGCCTTGGTGATGAGCTCGGACACCGGCGGCCCGGACGCCTTGCGCTTGGCGGCACCGCCGGACTTGCGCGCCTTCTTCTTCGCGGGCGCCTTCTCGGCGGGGGCCGGAGCGGCGGGGGCGGCGGGCGCGGTCTCGGACATGCTGCGGGCGGGCGTGGGAGCGAACTCGAGCCGGAAGAGCGACACTGGCCGGGACTCGGGCCGCGCCGCCGCGCCCGCGCGCTTATATAGGGCGGAGCTGCGCCGTGATTGGTGCGCTGTCCAGCCCGCCTCGCTGGCAGCTGCAGAGTGTCCTGTCGGATCCCGAGTTGTGTTTGTTACACCTCGAAAAATGCTCAAAATATCAAAATCCCCTGCACCGAATTGCCCGGTTTTGCTCAGAAAGGGATCCCCGAAGTCTCAGGCTTCGCCCAGGGGTCCCGTTACGCGGGAACGACACACCTTTATGCGAAAAACTAGCAATATTTCCCACCGTGCGCGTCAGATTTCAACTCTGAGAAACAAAACTTTCTATTTTCTGCGTAAATTATACACCGATCTTTAACGGTGGAGTTTTCTGACCTCTCACAGAGGATTCTCCAAGTGGTTAGGTTCTCATATATCAAAAAACCATTTCCCTGGAATGAGGATTTTTATTACAAATCTGCCCTTAAGTGAGGGAAGTAACACAGGCTCCTCGGAGAGTCCTGCCTATGGAGCCGAGGGCATTCGAGTTCATCAAGCTGGATTCCTTTAATGCCAAACGAATGACTGCCCACGAGGGGTCCCATTTTGGAGCCCCGAGACACCAGTCTATGCGCCCATGGTTTTCTTTCTGTGGGCAGCACCCGCGATTTTAAACAATTCCCTAGAATAATTCTTTCCCTGTCTGCTCCCAAGGGTTGGGGGCGGGGCTGTTGGTTCCCTTCCCCTGGACAACTGCTCCAGGAGTTCAGATGCCTTCAATTCAGGGCCTTGGGAAGGAAGGGGAGGCAAAACACTGGGTGCACAGAAATGGGAAAAGGTTCATTTTCAAGTAGCCCACGGGTGATGTCCACAAAGTCCCTGGCAGGGGAGGTGCCCTGTGAGGTACTGAGGGACGATGGAAGTGAAGCCACTCTCTCTGATGACGTGTTTGTTTGTTTTTTGCAAGGTCTCTAAAGAGTGGTGTCCTTTAGGTAGTTGTCCAATCAACACAGAAGTCAGCCTGTGGTCTTGCTGAGTTCTTTCAGCCCATACCCTAGGGTCACATTGTAATATACTGGTTAGAATAGAAATTCAAATGTTGGTCTTAAAGGGACATAAATCAGAAGTGGAGCTTATAAGGCATCTACTATTGTTAGAGAAACCCAGGCCCCCTTATTACTGAATAGGGGATCAAGAACTAGTCCACCCACCAGATACGCTGCGGCCATGAGGATTACGGCCCGATGCGTCCCAGAGTTTCATAAAGAGGAAACCAAGTTGCACGGAGGATTGAATGACCAGCTTATTTTCCATCTCGGAAGCAGAGTTCGGAGGGACGATGGAAGTGAAGCCATTCTCTCTGAAGACGTGTTTGTTTGTTTTTTGCAAGGTCTCTAAAGAGTGGTGTCCTTTAGGTAGTTGTCCAATCAACACAGAAGTACAGTTGGCAGTGAACACCCAACTAAAGGACTTTTTCCAGCGAAATGAACGGGGTGGACTTGTCTCTAAAAACTGCAAGCCATGCACTTGAGAGAAAAACACAATTGTGGCCAGTGCCTAAATGGATCTGATACTATTCTGTGGGTGCAGTGGCTGGTTGTAGCATTGGTTTTGGGCAATCACATTGATTTTGAGTTTTATTGCCCCGTATTTTCACACACAACAGATCCTACAGATAATGTCCATAAAGTCACAGGAAGTGGAGGTGCACTTTGAGAAATCTGCCTGCATTCTTGCTGAGTTCTTTTGGCCGATGCCTGTGGATCACACTGTAATACACCAGTCCTACTGAAATAAAAATGAGAATACAAATCTTCATGTTGAAACATTCACGAGATGTTTAAAAATCATCTAATTTAAATTAATCCTGAATGTGCTACAAAAGTGATGTAAAATAGCAAATTTTTAAAGCCTTCATGTCTAAGCAGTTTCAATGGAATTGGCTCATGCTCTTGAACAATAAGTATGCCCTGTGCCACATCTACATATAAAAAAGGCTAATATGCTAAGTGTCCCTCCCTCCGTCCTACCACTCGCTGTGACGCACACTAACCACCAGGGGGCAGTTGCTCAATGCAGGAGCTGCTGGGACTGGCACAGAGAAATGGCACTGTGGACCTGGCGCCCACAAAGCAACACTCAGCCTCCCCCAAGTGGGACACAGGCCCCGCCAACCCCAGAGCCACACCCTACCAAATCGCAACTGATGCTGCCAGGACCTCATGGCAAATTCGTGCACATTGAAAGGAAATTAATTAGAAGAAATATTTTAATATCGCTATTCACCCTTTCTCTATAATAGAGTGTCAACCAAATTCATGATCGACAATGCAGATGGAAACACGTGTGGGATTGGCACCAGCAAGAACTTTATATGTGTCGCACATGCATGAGTCAACTTAGCCTCTTATAGATATAGAATGAACTTGCTTAAGTAGACCTGCTTTCTGGCTTAGCTAAACTTTTTCCAGCCCAGTGAAGCACCCCAACTTCTCTTTCAGGTCATTGTCAGCAACACAGCAGTAAATATCAGCACATTATTATTGTAGATCACGCAGGGAGAACAAAGGGTAAAATATTTAACTGCAGCCGTGTTTGACTATATTCTGCGCAGTGAGAAAACCTGGAGTCATTTTCAAGGTCCACCATTTCTTACTTCTTTTCAGTCGGGTCAAGTTTATAAGCTTTCTAAATCTCTGTTTTCCGGCTAATGAAAAGAAAATGGGATTCCACCGAGTCTCCTATCTACCTACTCCAGGACTTCTGTGAGGATCAAATGAGATGAGGCAGGGAAAACGCTTCACAGACATTTGGTTAAAGTGTAAAATGTTTGCTCCTGGCTATAAAGGAAGTCGTGTTCCTGGGCTGAAGAAACTGCAAGACTAGTCGTCACTAGCAAGAGAAAGCCTGGTGTTGCTACGTGACGTCATTACCTGGACAGTCGGACACATAGAATATTAGGCTTTTATATATATAGATATTTTTATTAATTTCAGAGAGGAAGGGAGAGGGAAAGAGAGATAGAAACATCAATGATGAGAGAACATAGATCAGCTGCTGCCTCCTGCACACCCCACACTGGGGATTGAGCCCGCGACCCAGGCATGTGCTCTGACTGGGAACTGAACAGTGACCTCCTGCTTCATAGGTCGACACAACCTCTGAGGCAAGCCAGCCGGGCCAGGTGGCCTCGTCTCTCTGTAGGGAGGACCCATGTGATAGATGAGCTTCCTGGTGCTTGACCAGGAAACTCCGTCCTGGCTGATTGAGTGCATGTTTCTGGGAGAGGTTTTGCCTGCAGTCACATTAGGTCTGAAATGTAGGTTTTGTATGTTGGGCTTCTAGCACAAGGGCCCCATTGGGCCTGTGTGTTTGTGTGTTTTAACAATTTTATGTATAGATTTCAGTCTTGTTCCAGATGATTCTGAACCAATCACTCCAGTTGGTCTCAGAATCTCCGTATTTATCAAGTTCCTCAGGGCCCACCCACCTCGGGGAATGACTGCCACGCTCACAGGAGGTGGCGACAGGCCGTGGGCTGAGCGTGTGGATTTCTGGACTTGCCTGTGAGACCTGCCAACGACGTTTACACCGGATATGACCACACTGTGGGAGGATGGGGCGGCAGCCATCGAATCCTCACGTCCACAGATTCCTACCTGACCCGGCTCCAGGTGGGCTACGGAGGAATAAGGACCCTAATGGTCACAGGCGGACGACTGGGCCCCGGCTGCCTGCTGACAACTGGAATCCCTAGCACAGCGTCTCCACTTCTGCCCCATGCGATCACCTTCATCATAACCACCCTTTCCCACTGTAGCCGGTGTGGCTCCGTGGACAGAGCTTTGGCTCATGGACCAAATTCAATTCTGGGCGAGGACACATACCTCGGTGGCAGGCTTGATGCCCAGCCCTGGTTGGGCATGTGCAGGGGGCAAACAATGGATGTGTCTCTCCCACATCAATGTCTCTCTCTCTCTCTCTCTCTCTCTCTCTCTCTCTGTGTCCCCTCCACTCTCTCTAAAATAAATAACTAATGGGGAAAACATCCTCCGGTGAGGATTAGCAACAACAAGATGTCACAACTGCCCTGTGTGCTCCCTGCCTCGGGACTGAGTCATCAGGACAGTGTTTCTCGGGTTGGGGGTCCGAACAACCATACAGGTGGGGAGGTCAGTTCAGTGGCATCAGGACGGAATGAGCTAGGACAGGGTCTAACACATGGACCTCAGCCCGGCCGGCGGGGCTCCGGGGTTGAGGGTCGACCTATGAACCAGGAGGACACGGTTGGATCCCCGGTCAGGGCACAGGCCCGGGTTGTGGGCTCCATCCCCCGTGTGGGGCGTGGAGGGGGCAGCCGGTCCATGATGCTCTCTCATCACTGATGTTTCTCTCTCTCTCCCTCTCCCTTCCTCTCTGAAATCAATAAAAATATACTTAAAACATAAACTGAAATACGGTGCTTAAATGTATTTAAAACATAAACTGAAATGTCAGTTACCTGCACCGCTGCTGAGTGTGTGGCGGGTGGAGTGCAGCCGTCACTGCGCGGGCTCAACGCGCGGGGGCGCTGTCGTCCTGAGCTGTTCCGAGCCTGAGCCTCGGTCGCTAAGATCTAAAGGGCTTTTGGGTGGAGACTCCGCCTTAGTCTCCCGGGGCCTGGGTGTGGGCAGCGGGGCGCTGTGCTGAGAGCAGCCACGTGCTTCTTAGAAAAACCGAAAGGGAATAGGCTGGGACTTGGCTGCCTTCACTCCGCATCCTCGTTTCTGGGTTGTGATATGTTGGTGTGTTCTGGCTGCTTCGTGGGAGGCAGAGATTGGGGACCAGGTGTTTTTCCTAAAGAAATGCGCGCCTCCCCGCGCCCTGCTAGGGGCGTGTCTACAAGCCCAGGATGGGGTGGCGAGAGCCTGTGGACAGAGCCTCCCGGGGACTTTTTAAGGAGGCAGGTGCTCTCCTGGCTTTTGGCCTGGACCTGGGACACTATTTTAAAAGGCGGGGATATCTGTGAATGTAAACATTGTCGTTCTTTTTATTTAACGCAACAACCATATCTGTGAGTTGCCACTCATGGATGGAATCTAAGTAACTGATGAACGGGGTGGATCCAGAGACACGGAAGCAAGGGACAGCGTGGGAATCTCAGCGGGGAGGCGGGGGAGGGTGGGTGTGGGGTGGGAGGCGATCAACCAAAGACCTTGTATGCAGAGAGCATCCGCCATGGACACAGACAGTGGGGAGGCGAGGGCCTGGGGCAGGCGGCTGGGTGGACTGGAGGGGCTGGATGGGGAAAAGGGGACAGACGTGACATTTTCAACAACGAAAATTAAAAATATTTACATGAAAACAAAACAACAAACAAGCTGTGAGCTGCATAACCAAGGCTGCCCACGGCACGGTGGTTGGAGCTGTGTCGTGTCAGAGAGAACGTGATCTGCACGTGAGAGTGGCCGGATAAACGGCGCCACGGGGTGATGTAGCTGCAGAAATAAACAAGATCTCTGTGGACCGAGAAGAGGAGCCTCCCCGGACGTAGGATGAAGTGAAAAAGAGCGCAAAACCGCACCCGTGGGTGATGCCCTTGTCAGGGGAAGAGGCTGTAGGAACACACGGGTCCTGCCCATCTGTGCAGAACGGAGAAACCCAAGCAACGGCGGAGACCGGTCCCGTCGGGGTGGGTTGGAAAGGAGCAGGAAGGAGGAGGGAGGCGCCGTTTTGGAGTCTGCCTTCCTGTACGGACACTCTCACTCTCACAGCTACAGCAACGCTTCATGTACCAGCAAAATAAACAAACTATGAACAGCCACGGGGGTGGGGGAACCCAAATGCAATGAAAGCACTAACAGGTGAACCGGACTGTAGTACGTTAACATCATACTGTCGCTGAAGGGATTGAGGAGGATAAAAATGAACTCGAGTAACTGTGGGAAACAGTGTCATGATTGCACACCGCACGGCTACAGGCAAACGCCACTGCACAGAGCCCGTCTGGTGCCGCTCGGGGCTTGAGCATCCACCGGAGAACAAGGAGGTCAGGGTTCGATTCCGGGTCAGGGCACAGGCTGGGTTGTGGGCTGGATCCCCACTGTGGGGCGTGCAGGAGGCAGCCGATCCATGACTCTCTCTCATCATTGATCTTTCTCTCTCTTTCCCTCTTCCTTCCTCTCTGAAATCAATAAAAATGTATTTTTAAAAGAAAGAAAGCAGGGAGCCGACTTGGATGAGGAGAAACATGTCCCGTGTGGGTGTCCGCTCCGAGGCCCGCCCCCAGCACCTGGGAGCCTGGGCTGGTCCTCCCGCGGGGAGAGACGCAGCTTTCTTCCCAGCTCATCACCAGGCAACCCCAGCAAGTCCCTGGTGCCTTAGGGGCAGAGCTGACGGGCGCATGTGACCCAGTGCTAGTGGGGCTTTTGTTTCTAGATGGTAGACACCCTCTCTTCCCAAGCATCTATTTTTTACCCTTTTAATTACCTATTACCTAACACTGCTACCTTGTTGGACAAAAGACCAGGTGTCTATTTTTAAAATATACATTTTTCTTGATTTCAGAGAGAAAGGGAGAGGGAGAGATACTGAGCTATGTCGGCTGGCCGTGTGTCGAATAATAATCTGTAATCAACATTCCCAGAACAATTGCTGCAACGTTTATAGGACAGTGACAGCTCCTCCTCCCCAGCAGTCCGAGTCCTCGTTGGTGTGAGGGTGAGAAACGGTGTCCCTTCTGTGCACAGCCCAACCGCTCGGCAGGTGAGCAGCTGTGTGTTCGGGTTTGTTTTCCCTCTGCCACTGCCCAGTGTCCCTGAGTGAAGAGCACGGTGAGGTGTCAGCTCCAACTGGCAGCAAACGGGTCACAGGATCTACGGCTCACTCAGCACACTTCCTTTTCTCAGAAACAGCCTCACTGCTAAGGAAGGTGCGTCCGTCCTCAGTCCCAGGAAATGTGGATGTTCTCCTTCTGCCCAAACTCCAACCCCAGCAACTGTCAAGTGAGAAGCCCAGTGGAGTCCTGATATGTTGTCAGTACGGTGACATTGATTCCCTGCCTGGAGTCACCTTCTGTTGAAGTCTACATAGTATATTCTAATGTCTTTTGGAGTAACAATGATCATACTGTTCTTCCCCCTCATAGATTTGTCTACTAATGGTGCCGGTTTCTAGGTGTCAATGCAGGCGATGGCTGTCTTTTGGTAGATCTCCTGGTGCTGCTAACCTGTCTGGTACAATATTCAGGTTTTTTAATAAAACAGAGGGGAGAATTCCTGAGCTAAATATGACCCCTTATTGTCAATTTCTGTCTGCATGAGGGATCCTCCATGGAATTCCTAACATCTTCCAGTAATATTCATACATGATACTTGACGGGAATAGTTATTTGCATTTGTAATTCTAAATTAGGATCAACAGATGAAAAACCCTTACACGTTAACCTAATTCTAACCTTAAAATACATGTGATTGTTTGCAACTTATAATAAAACTTACCATACTTGTAAAAACGAGTTCAAATGATACATTAAAAAACAGGGAGTGAGGGGTGGATGAAGGAAAGGATATTGCTGCACAGAGGAGTTGAAAAAATAAGAAGAGGTTTAGCCCGTTGGTGTAGCTCAGCGCTTTAGCATCGACCTATGAACCCGGAGGTCACGGTTCGATGCCCAGGTTTCAGGCTCCATCCCCAGTAGGGAGGTGTGCAGGAGGCAGCCTGATTAGTGATTCTCCGTCATCATTGGTATTTCTTTCTCCCTTCCTCTGAAATCAATAAAAGAAATATATTTTAAAAATAAGAAGAGGTCTAATACACAGTGATGCGGTGTCAAGCAGATGTGCTGTGTCTGGGACACCCCAGAGACCCAACTGATGATTCTGCCTCGGCCTGGCTTATCAGTAAACCCCTTAGGTAGACCAAGCATGTCAAACTCAAAGGCTAACAAGGGCCAAATAAACAAGGCTTAAGTGTATGTGGGACACACACACACACACACAAAAGCTTCCAGTCTCATAGAATTATTTAGGTTTAATTATTTAACCTATTCTCGTAGATTTATTTAGAAAAGTATAGTATAAAAAAAAAGCACAAGAGCAATGATAACACTCATGTTTTCTTCCTGACACTTGGCACCGCTTCTCTCTACTCTCTCCTACTTCGGGGGAAGTCTTGTTCGCAGCGATTACTTTCAAAACTGACCCCAGGTGAGCGTCAGTGATTCCTGATCTGACAGGAGACTTATTTCCTTTCATCATGTGAGTAACTGCGCACACCGTTATACTGGCTGGGCTGCAGAAATATTCCTTGTGGGCCGCATGCAGCCCGTGGGCCGCGAGTTTGACATGCTTGCCTTGGATCAACTTCGTCCCTGGTACCTGGCGGTCTTCAGGGATTGCAGGTCCTGGGTTTTTCACGCTCATCCATTCCCCTGAGGACATGGTAGAGACCTGCTCAAGGGAAGCCAGAATTTATTGCTCACCAGCGGACTTTCTCAAGTGTCGATTTCATGGCAGGGCCTCTATGCTATCAACCAACTTTTTATTATTATTACTATTGATTTCAGAGAGGGAGAGAGAGATAGAAGCATCAATGATGAGAGAGAATCAATGATCGGCTGCCCCCTCCACGCCCCACCCTGGGGATCGAGCCCGCAATCCGGGCTTGTGCCCTGACCAGGGGTTGAACATGATCTACAGGCTGATCTACAGCCAAACCAGTTAGGGTGAGCTATCAACATTTTAACTAGATGAGGTCCTTGACTTGAAGGTCTTGCTACAAACGTAATAAACAAATAAAACGAACAAAGCGTATTATTCCCAACTAAGTAACTAAATAGAAAGTTTGGTTTTGGTGCCTGGAGGAGAGACTTCAAATTCAAGGATCCGCTAACTCCTTTCACTGCTCGTCACAGCAGCTCCTCAAGTCCGTTCCCAAGCCATTTCCCGACCTGTCCCCCTGCTTCCCTTGTCACACACTAAACCAGGCGTGTGGCTTCTTGCTGGGTGTGCACTGCGCGCACAGCCATCTATGGAGATTCCAGGGACATCGTGCCTCCTTCCCTTCTCTTCTTGCCGGAGTTCAGGATGCCATTTGTAACATTATGGTACGTTGGCAAAATTGACCTATTATTTTGTGTAGAGTTTTTACCAGTTTTCTTGTTCTGGCAATAATGTCTTAGGGGCAGGAGTTATAGACTAGCCAGGGGTTAGAAGTACTGGCTTCCTGACCGTGGGACACAGAAGTTGTTCGTGCTCTTTTCCGGTTTCCTCAGCTTTAAAATCAGGACAGGGGCCCAGCTGGTGTGGCTCAGTGGATTGAGCATTGCCCCATGGACCAAGAAGTCCTGCGTTTGATTCCAGGTCAGGGCACCGGCTTGCGTTGTGGGCTTGATCCCTGGTAGAGGGTATGCAAGAGGCAGCCCGTCAATATTTCTCTCTCACCGATATTTTTCCCCCCTCTCTCTCTGAAATCAATGCAAAAAATATTTAAAATAAAATAAAATCAGGATAGGAGAGGATTTACCTCGAGGGGGGTTGGGAAAATGAGCTCATAGGCTGGGAGCAGGTACCAATGTGTCTGACACAGGGAACACCCTGCCCTGATCTCAGAACCCACACTGCTGACCGTTCCAGCCACAGGTGAGCCAAGACGCGGAGGAGGCGAGAGCGCCAGCACCTGGCCCAGCTCACACACCTGTTCAGAGTCGGGGCTGGGTTCAAAGGCAACCTGGACGGTGAGTGAAAAGGGTCCTGAGGCCCAGGTGAGGCAATTCCCAACCGAGGATCCCAGTTCAACCTACAGCGAGCGCTGGGCGGACAGAACCTGGTCTCATGGGCCTGGGCCTTTAGCAAAAGCCATTTGATGAACTCAGTCCCTTAGAATCGCACTCCCCCCCCCCCCCCCAGGTGCTCCACGGGGGGCCATCCAGGTGCTCCCTTGTTTTCCTGCCAATTTGCCTTTAGCACAGCTCCTGCCACTTCTGTGGCTGGTGGCTGCATGGCGAGGGGGGTAGAGAGGGAGGTTGGGGTGTAGGGAGTTGGGGTGTAGGGGGATGGGCCAACCAGAAAACCTTGGTGAGTTTCAACCCTGGAAAAGTGTCCTAATACTCTTTAAAAATAATATTTATTGATCCCAGAGAGAAAGGGAGAGGGAGAGATAGAAACATCAATGATGAGAGAGAATCATTGATCGTCTGCCTCCTGCACGCCCCACACGGGATGGAACTTGCAACCCGGGCCTGAGCCCTGACCAGGAATTGAACCACGACCCCCTGGTTCATAGGTCGACGCTCAACCACTGAGCCACCCAGCCTGGGTCCTAAGGATTTTTTCCCTCCGTCCGGATCGGCGCTTCTTGGGGTTGATGCAGCTAAATGATCGGATCCCTGGGAACTGTTGTGGGGGGAGCAAAAGGCCCCGTTGTGTTCCTTTTGAGCTGCGCTGGTAACCTGGGCCTTAGAACTGAAATCCCCGCACAGCACGTATCAGTTGTATAAAATAGTTTGTTAAACTACAGGTTAGGGGCGTTAAATGGTTAACTGACCCAAGAAGCGAAAGACGCCATCAACTTACCCCCCCGACTTGCAGGTGGTTATGAACTGGCCACAGTCTCAGCTTGGTCAGTGGGGAGAAGACGCCATTCGGGTCTAGATTCAGGCCGTCTTCTCCGCCAGCCCGGGAACCGGTCTCAGGGGCCCGTTCCCCTCCCTCGGAAGCTTCTAAGATGGAGCTTATTGTTATTTAACCGGAGCCGAGACGAACGCCCTCGGGACAGGGCGGGGCGGCCACACACCCGCTGGGGAAGTTCGCCTCCCACAAACTCACAACCTGAGGTTTACAGACCTCAACCCAGGGCTGCAGTTAACCGACTCCCGACCCCAGCCAGGTCCTGCGGCTGTTTGAAATGCGTGTTTATTTCGAGAGCATATGGACTGCCATTTCCTATACAGACTGCTCCATTTTTAGCAACACCGATCCTTTTCTTTAAAGAAAATGTTTGTACCCCATAGGTCTGGAGAAGCTAAGCTTACCTTTCTGTGCATTTCCCCCCTTTAACCTAAAGTGACATTAGCTCTTCCTAGGAGGTGGGTGGGGGCTCTGAAAAGAGCCTTTGGGTTTCAAAGCGTTTCCGGAAGCTGCGATGCCCGTCCAATCACTTGCCCTTGGCCTTGTGGTGGCTCTCGGTCTTCTTGGGCAGCAGCACGGCCTGGATGTTGGGCAGCACGCCGCCCTGCGCGATGGTCACCTTGCCCAGCAGCTTGTTGAGCTCCTCGTCGTTGCGGATGGCCAGCTGCAGGTGGCGCGGGATGATGCGCGTCTTCTTGTTGTCGCGGGCCGCGTTGCCCGCCAGCTCCAGGATCTCGGCCGTCAGGTACTCCAGCACTGCCGCCAGGTACACGGGCGCGCCCGCCCCGACGCGCTCGGCGTAGTTGCCCTTGCGGAGCAGGCGGTGCACGCGGCCCACGGGGAACTGCAGTCCGGCCCGCGAGGAGCGAGACTTGGCCTTGGCGCGCGCCTTGCCGCCCTGCTTGCCGCGTCCAGACATTAGGAAATAAAAAAAAGTCTTTGCAAAAACAAAGGTGGACACTCGCCCGAGCAGACCAGTTCTGAGAGTAGGTGGAACATGGCCGTTTTTATAGGCAGGTCCTGGGAGCAAATCGGAGTGTCTGATTAGCTAGGAACAGACTCAGGCACATAACCAATAGGAGAGTCTCATTTCTATACCTCATTTGCATAGGCCGGCCCAGGGATGACAGCCTTGGCGTTTGTCTGCCAATGAACTAAGAGGCTCTCTGCATCCCTCATTAGCATAAAGTCCCTATAAGTAGCAGAGATTCGGCCCCAGCCGCATTTTCCTCCAGGTCTCCTGAGATTTCAAAATGCCGGAACCAGCCAAGTCCGCTCCCGCCCCGAAGAAGGGCTCCAAGAAGGCCGTGACCAAGGCGCAGAAGAAGGACGGCAAGAAGCGCAAGCGCAGCCGCAAGGAGAGCTACTCGGTGTACGTGTACAAGGTGCTCAAGCAGGTGCACCCCGACACCGGCATCTCGTCCAAGGCCATGGGCATCATGAACTCGTTCGTCAACGACATCTTCGAGCGCATCGCGGGCGAGGCGTCGCGCCTGGCGCATTACAACAAGCGCTCGACCATCACGTCCCGCGAGATCCAGACGGCCGTGCGCCTGCTGCTGCCCGGCGAGCTGGCCAAGCACGCCGTGTCCGAGGGCACCAAGGCCGTCACCAAGTACACCAGCTCCAAGTGAGGTGCTTCGGCCCCTGTCAGACCCAAAGGCTCTTTTCAGAGCCACCCACGTTTTCCCGAAAAGCGCTGTAGTCAGAAACCTGAAAAACTGCGTGATCGAGTTGGGGCAAAGCCCTGAAAATTGGTTAAAACAGGTCATACAGGTCTAACCACAAACGGGCTGTGGGCTGGGAGGTGGGACCCGCCCTTATGTACGTGTGATCTTTGCTCTCGGCCAGGACTAGTGCAAAGTAACTCCCTTTTTTCCCAAATATAGCATGCGGTCTCCCCACCTTGGGTTTAAGTGGTGCTTTCTGTTAGGAACATGGGGGTGTCCGGCTGGGGTGGTTCAGTGGATTGAGCTCCTATGGACCAAGAGGTCCCGGGTTCGATTCCGGATCGGGGCACATGCCGGGGTTGTGGGCTTGATCTGCAGGAGGCAGCCGATCTGTGTCTTTCTCTGATATTTTTCACTTCCTCTTCCTTTCTACCTAAAAGTCAAAACATAAGAAAAATGAACAATGTAACTAAATCACAAGTACTTAAACATGGAAATGTTTACAGGAAATGAGGTTTACAATTACAAAAACAGGCTTTTACAATCTAGGATAAAATGCTGTGTGATTTAGAAGGATCCTGTGGTTTTCTCCAAGATCGATTTGGCACTAGGCGGTTCTCCGTTTGAAAGCAGCTCTCTCCTCACAGCTGCCTGGGGAATGGTGTCACTTGGCCTCGTTAGGGTGGAAACGCATGTGCGAGGCCCCATAAACCCCACTGATTGCTTCAAGTTCCAGTGTCTAGCGCCTCCAAAGTGCGTGCCTCCATCGCTCTAAATTCCTGTGCTGTCATGTCCTCCCAGGTTAGGAGAGAGAAGGAAAATGTCATTTATTGTAAATAGGACTAGAGCAGCGGTTCTCAACCTTGGCTGCACATTAGAAGCACCTGGGAATCTTTTTAAAATCCTGACTTCTGGGCCTCATCCTCCGGAAATCCTGTTTCTTTGTTATGGGGTGGGGCCACAACATTAGTAACATTCTTAAAATTAGTAAAATTCTTGTTCACGGGCCATGCCCCGCGTTCACGTGGGTGGCCCCCTCGTTCCTGTGACCACTCCCTCCTTCTGGCTCAGCCACACTGTGTTCACATGACTGGGTTAACCTAAAAATCATCCCAACCTGTAAAGAATCTTTGGGTTTATTTGAGCCAAACTGTCGACACTTGCAGGGAAGCAGGATCTCAGTGCACTGGGACAGGGCTCTGGAGATGGCGGTTTTCACCGTGTTTAATAAATCACCGTCAAAGGCAGAGACATAAGTGTGTCACATGAAATCTATTGGTGGTGATGAGGGAGGCGGGAGAAAGCAAAGCGGAGGTGGGGGGGGGGGACCCTGGGATTGGATAAAAGTGAAATGATGGACACATGCTGCCTTCACATAGGTAGGTGCAGGGTAGTTAACAGTCAGCAATTAACTCGGTAACAGTAACAATGAGGGAATCTGTGGTCTCCGCCCTGGAGGCTAGTTGTGCCCTGAGGGGTGGGGAAAAGGGAAGTTACCAGTTACCCTGACTTTCCCAGGTGTGTTATCTTAGATGCAAAAGGACAACGGGCTCAGGAAAGACCGAAGTTGGTCTTTGTCAGGGAGGACACTGGCCTAGGACATGACTATCCACCATCAGCTGCTTTTTAATTAAAGGCTTTAATTTCAGACCCTCCTCTGTGGTCGATTTAGGTCTCTGGAGTTGGCAAGGCCTCCACGCAGGCCTTCCCGGAGGTAGTCAGGTTAGCAGGTGGCCGCTTTTTTCATCCACAGTAGGGATTTCTTACTATTTGTTAATACAGTGAATTCAGTAAAATATGTATTGTCTTATTCATGCCGATAAGGTAAATATACTTTGGAACTGAATTTATCATTATGTGAGCTCATTGCTGTATTCTAAGTTTTATTCTGGAACTGGATAAAAGGCAAACACAAAACACTAACAGGAAGAGGGAAACTTGAGAACTCAAGTGACTTCAACATGTTGTGCCCTTGTCGAGCTTCAAATCATTTTTAAGAAACACTGATTTCACTGAATGGAATCGAACTAATCCTTGAAACTGATTCCCCTCATTGAGAAAAGCCAATTAAATATTTGGAGACAATACGGATTTCAAATATTTCTTATGTGTGATTGCCCTCCTACTCTAATATACAGATGACTAAATGTGAGAAAGAGACTCAAGTCCACATGGTCACTCTCTTTATGAAACCAAAGTGGGGGAGGCCGGGCTGAGATATTTTGATGCCGGAAATGGTACAACTGAGGCTGAGCCCCATCGCTGGTCACCCAGAGGCCGGCAGCTGCCAGGACTCCCCCAGCAACCTGGAGTCTCCAGAAAAGCCCTAATTGTTTTCTGTGACACTTCTTGGTTCCTGCAAGAACAGGTTGCTCATAGGAAGCTCTTTTCTACAGAAAATAATGCACGGCCGTATCTTGTTCCTAGACAGTCTGAAGATTTTTTCTCCCCTCTTTCTATTTTATAAATTATCTTTTAAAAATTATTTTTATTTTTAATCCTCGCCCGAGGTTATTTTCCCATTGATTTTTTTTTTTTTAGAGAGAGGGAAAGACAGAGAGAGAGACATTGATGTGTGACCAGGGCCCGGGCTGGGGAGGAGCCTGCAACCGAGGTACATGCCCTTGACTGGAATCGAACCCGGACCCTTTCGGTCCACAGGCCGATGCAGTATCCACTGGGCCACACCGGCTGGGGCTGTAAATTATCTTGTTAACATTCTGGGTGAAACCAATCTATTGTTTTCACACCTTGTTCGCAGCACAGGATGTGTTAACAATTAGCTAAATGTCGGAGTTACTATGACAACCGCACAGCTCTGAGCCTGCCGGGTGGTAATAATTACCGACTGGGGAAGGTGGGGTGAGGGTGGAATGAGATGGCAGCTGTGAAACACAGACCAGAAACAGATCGTGCTGGCGCAGTGGCTGTGCAGCATTGCTCCACCGCGAGCAAGTGCAGGCTCTGGGATGGGCCTGAACTTGCTTTTAAGATTTTCCAAATACCTGACCCACAGTGAGACGGGGCCTTGCCCAGTGCACTGCCTGTGGCCTCATTCTTTTCTCTCTCTCTCTCTCTCTCTCTCTCTCTCTCTCTCTCTTCTTCCCCCATCTTTTTGATTGTTTGTTTGTTATTTTCTCTTCTTTTTTTCTTCTTCTTGCTCCTCTCTCTCTTGTTCTGCAGCCAGATTTGCCCACACCCTGCTTTTCCGTCTCCTGCCTCCCACATATGCCGGGCCTCTGTGTTAGATTCCCCCGCTCCCTCCTTCCTGCCTTGAAAACTCCTCCTGACCCTGCAGGCATCTGCCTGCCCTGGCCTTCCCGGGGAGGGTTCCGTGACCAGCCCCTCCCGTGGTTCTGGGTAATGCCACACAGTTTCCACTTGATTGTCTTTGATTGTCCAGCTGTCACCCAATAGGGTCTGAGCTGGCCCAGAGGGTGGACGCTGACCTATGAACAAGGAGGTCTCGGACTGAAGGGTCCCGGGTTCTATTCCAGTCAAGGGCACATGCCCGGGTTGTGGGCTTGATTCCCAGTAGGGGGCGTGCAGGAGGCAGCCCATCGATGATTCATCATTGATGTTTCAATCTCCCTCTCCCTTCCTCTCTGAAATCAATAAAAAAAATTTTAAAAAATAAATAGATTTAAAAAAGACAGCTTAAATGTAACATACAGGACACTGACTAGATCATATTCATCCTTTATTTAAGAGCGTACATAGACTCAGGTGCTAGGGGTTGTGGGTTAACATCCAATAGCTGTGTCCCCTGGGAAACTACCTCTCCTAGCCCTCCTCTCCTCGTCCCCAAATCAGAGAGAATGATGGGAGGTTGTCGCAGGTTAAATGCACTGGTGGATCTACAAAGTGCCTACAACAGTGCCTGGCACAGAACAAACCCCCGTGAATTGCCCATCACCGTTATGACTGCTATTCTCAGAGTCTAGTACAATATCAGGTATCTGATGAATTATAGAAGTGAGTTAACCAATCTCTCCCTTTTTACAGGAGGAGAAAATGGGCTTTAGACACGTCTTTCCCCATCATTGGTTACTGCTGGACACTGTGACATCTCACTAGCCAATGAAAATGAGAGATACTAGAAAATAAGCGCATATTTCTAGCAATTGTGGAAGAATAATTAAGAACCTGGCTTAAAACATCATTTTTTTCCTCTGAGTATAAAAATATTAAATGTGCCATTGTAGAAATTTGTGAAAAGAGAACTATATAAAGGAAATATAGGTATCATGCTATATATTTTTACATACATACAATTTCTAGGGAATATGCTTAGAAACACAATTTTTATAGATGTTGCTATTTGTGTAATTAGTCTTCTGTTATTGGCTGTTTAGACTGAGTTCCATCTTTATGCATTATAGATCATACAAATCACACATCTTTGTATATAAATCTATGTTTTAATATTCAATTACTTCCTTTGGATAGAATTCTAGAAGTAGAAATACTAAACCACAAGGTAAAATCATTTTCAAGGCTCTTAATACACATTGCCAACTTTTCATTCAGAAGGGCATGCCAATTAATAATCCCGACATAATATGGAAATTTCTGTTACAGAACTCATATTTACACAGATTTTTTTTTAAAGCACTGTTAACCTGTTAACCTGTTAACCTGTGTGTGGAAGTTTTACTTATTTCATTATTAGTGAGGGTAATTTCCCCCCTCACACATTTCTCTTAGCTATAACCCCATAAGAAACTGCTGAAAAACGATGGACATAATTGTAATTGTTCCATGGGGAGGCGCTATGTAAAAATAAATAGGATCTTAGGTTAAAAAAACTACAACAACAAAATAAACACCTAATATTTATCAGGTGCCTCCTCTGCCCAGGACTCTGCTGGATTAAAAAACTGTTTGGTTGCATTCAACTGAAACTATTACCTACCTTGTCTCTTTTATACACATTTTAAAATATATTCTTACTGATTTCAGAGAGGAAAGGAGAGAGGGAAGGAGAGAGAGAGAGAGAGAGAGAGAGAGAGAGAGAGAGAGAGAGAGAGAGAGACATGTGCCCTGACCGGGAATCCAACTGGGGACCCTTCAGTCCACAGGCGGAGGCTCTATCCATTGAACCAAACCGGCGAGGGCCACCTGATCTCATACGCCTCCTAACTTCCCCATGAGAAAGGTTCTCTTGACTGTATCAAGACAACTGCAACAATGCACAAACCTTCTCTTTATAAACCTCCCGCGTCTCTGCCGTCTGCAGAACTGCCAGTTCCTCAGGCAATCAGGGGGGCATCTTCCCGCGGTTTCCTCTGCCGACCCTGGCCTCTGACCCACTGCACTGCTCCCTCGGCGGCCTTCTGGGAGGCCCCACCTTAGTGAGCAAACTCAGATCCTGACCTCTCCCTACGGTGAGTTCCAGGACACGCGGAGAAACACCCTGGACAATTGTCCCCATACCTCACCCCCCACAGCTCTGCAGACACACCTGCCAGCCACGCCTGGGCCTGTGGTCTGGGTCTGTGGTTCCCATGAAGGTGACCTGATTTATTTATTTTTAATATGTTTTTATTGATGTCAGAGAGGAAGGGAGAGAGAGAGAGAGAGAGAGAGAGAGAGAGAGAGAGAGAGAGAGATCAATGATGAGAGAGCATCATGGATCGGCTGCCTCCTGCATGCCCCCTACCCGGGATCAAGTCCACAACCTGGGCATGTGCCCTGATGGGGAATCGAACCACAGCCTCTCCTGGTTCACAGGTCGACACTCAACCCCTGAGCCACGCTGGCCGGGCTGGGTGACCTGGTTTGGGCCAGGCAGACACCATGTGTGAGCTCAGTGCTGCTGGCTCCATCCTCGAGGCTCTCTGATCAGGCTGCAGGGACCCAGGGCTGGTTTTTGTCAGAAGCAACCCACACACCTTGCAGATTATGGCTGATCAGATTGTGTTTGTCCAAATAAGGGCAGACCCTGCAGCTTTTAGACGATTCTAGAAGCATCCAATCCTGCAGGAGGCCTCTAAGAAATCTGTGTTAGTTCCTTCACATTCATGCACAGTTGTCGATAAAATCTGGGGCAGGACTCATGTCTTCTCTCCGCTCCACCATTTGGAAGGTCACTGAGAAAAGCTGGCATAAGTCTCCTGCCAAAAAGCAATGTTACATTTACAAGGGAAAGAGGAAATCTGGCGCTTCTCCTTGAATTTGCTGACAGTCGAGGGTTTTGTGGAGTCGTTTGGGCATCTTGGGCCATTTTTCATGAAAAGGTGAGAAGGCGTGTGAAGTCCAGCTCGCCAAGCACCCTCCGGCCGGGGAACCGGGCCCTTCTGTGCAGACGATTTTTGTGGGCTTCAAGTTTTGGGGGGAAAACAAACACAAACGCTCCTCCCCGCGAGGGGCGGGGCGAGGCCTAGGCGACGCACCAATCAGAGCACGCCCTGCCCTATATAAGGCGTGAGGGCCCCCCCGGCCGGCGCTTAACCCTCCTCCCTGGCTCTCCTCCGTGGACCCTCCGCCCTGTGATGTCCGAGACGGCCCCTGTGGACCCGGCTGAGCCTGGCCCGGCTTTCATGGCGAAGCCGAACATCAAGAAGCGAGGGAAGAAGCAGGTGGGCCTGGCGGGTGTGAGTCGCAAGACGCCAAGCCCGTCGGTGTCCAAGGTGATCACGGAGGCCTTGTCGCTGTCGCAGGAGCGGGCGGGCATGTCGCTGGCCGCGCTCAAGAAGGCGCTGGCGGCCGCGGGCTACGACGTGGACAAGAACAACAGCCGCATCAAGCTGGTGCTCAAGAGCCTGGTGAGCAAGGGCACCCTGGTGCAGACCAAGGGCACCGGCGCCTCGGGCTCCTTCCGGCTCAGCAAGAAGGCGGCTCCCGAGCTGGTCAAGGTCAAGAAGGCCGCGTCCGCCAAGGGCAAGAAGCTGGTCTTGTCCCGGGAGTCCAAGTCCCCCAAGAGCTCCAGCGCCAGCAAGAGAGCTCAGAAGCCGCGGGCATCGGCATCGCCGAAGGCCGCCCGAGGCGTCAGGAAGGCGGCGGGGCCCAAGGGCAGGCCCCCGCGGAAGAGCCCGGCCAAGGCCAAGGCCGACAAGCCCACGGCCGGGAGGCCCAAGGCGACCCAGCAGAAGACCAAGCCCAGGAAGGGAGCCTCTAAGAAGTAAAAGGCCAATCTTCAAAAAAAAGGAAAACGACACAAAATAAACCCAAAGGCTCTTTTAAGAGCCACCCAAGTCGCAGTAAAATGGCATAGCACTGGGGCTGCTGGAAGTTCACGACCGCCAGGTCAACCTCCTTGCAAGCGTGCGATGAGATGGAATGTTTGGTTAGACGCGGACAGGTCTATTAGGACCGACCTGTGTGCAGATCTGCCTGAAAGTCCCCCAGCGATGCCCGGCTCGACGCCGGTTGTACACTCCGCTAGAATACCTCATGCCTTGTGTCAACTTAGGCTTTACTGGAGGTGCCAGTGTTACGTAAAGAGAAAGGGTGGAGAGCTGCTCACAGCCCCAACATACCTTAATTTTTCTTTAACAAGTGCCACATTTATGTGGTGTCATCCTAATGAGGTTTTTTATTGATTGCAGAGAGGGAGAGAGGAGCATCAATGAGAATCGGCTGCCTCCTGCACTGGGCCCCACTCTGGGGATGGAGCCCACACCCAGGCTTGTGCCCTGACCTCCTGGTTCTTAGGTTGATGCTCAACCTCTGAGCCATGCCAGCCGCGCAAAAGGTTTCTTAAGTCTGGTGTCCACGGGCATTGTAGGGGTCATGCACAGACATCAAACTGTCAGAATTTGGATTATAAAGAATATCTTTAACATCTTTAACGTTAAACTGGTTTTGTTTACATTATGAGTGTGATTAATCAGTAAAAGTCACAAATATTTACAGTTGTCACAAGAGTATTGAAATGCTACTTATCCTTATTTCCATAGTATATAGTTACTATGCTATGGTCACATTTTTTAAAAGTTGGTTTGATAATATGATTGCTCTGTTTAATACGATTGTGATTCCATGTATTTTATTTAGGAAGAGTGTATAGATGGTGCCCCACAGGCAGAAAAATGCTAATCCTGGTCTTTAGGGAAATGGTGGAGGCTGCACAGTTAGGGTCTGAATCAAACATTTGTAAACAAAAATTGCTTGTATTGGAAAACGCTCCAAGTTAATGTGTGTTTCTCATTTTAAAATTAGCTTGTTTTCATTGTGATTTGGCATTCTTATTTAAAATCATCGTAAATATGAAATTCATACTGTTAATCCTATTCTGGGCCTTGGTGTTTGAGTGCAAAAGGATGTTCCGCATCCTTCCAATTCGAGCACCTTCTCCAGGTGGCTCACTAGCTCTGACCCTTTCAGAACTCATTTGTACAACTGGGCCTCTAAGAAAAAGATTTAAATTGTGTCTCATGGAAAACGACTGACATCATGGCTTCAGTTTGTGTAGAATGAGCCCCGAGCCCAAACCTCGCTTGGATATGACGCCCAGTTTCCTTGGAGGGTGGAAATGTTCTGCTCTGGAAATAGGCGTTGGTCACCTGACAAGCGGCGGACTGACCTCGGACCCGCAGACCCTCCTATCTCCCAGGAAAAGGGACCAACAACTGGCCTCATCCCACCCTGCAGCCAGGGGTCTCCCAGCATCGCTCGAATCACAACGTCTATAACCCGTTCCTCCACCCCATGGGCCCCTGTACTCCTCTGGCCTTTTAGCGCCCGGCACACAGCAAGTTAACAGCAGCCAGGGCGGCGTGGCTCAGTGGTTGAGGGTTGACCTTGAACCAGGTCACAGTTCAATTCCTGGTCAGGGCACATGCCTGGGTTGCAGGCTCCATCCCGTTGGGGACGTACAGGAGGCAGCCGATCCATGATTCTCTCTCATCATTGATGTTTCTCTCTCTCTCTCTCCCCATCTCTGAAATCAATAAAACAACAAAAATAAAGCCACCAAAGTCTTCCCTACCGTTCTGGGAACAGCAATTAACCCCCTTCCTTAGCCACAGAAAAATGGCCCAGTAATCCCAGCCCCGACATTTAACCTGGTTTTCCGCCCCCACCGGGTATTGTCCCTGGGAGCTTGTCCCCAAGAGGCTTCATTGACATAACCGCAGCCCATCATGAGATGGTTCTGGAAATCTTCAAACGGCCTTTGGTTTTGTTCCAGAAAGCGAGTCTGTGGATTCAACCTGAGGACATAACACTTTTTATAACCATAATGTTTGAATGGTCCATAACAACAAAAAATTTTCCACCGTTTATAGCTGGCACATTTAAAATGGAAAACGAAAAAATAAAAGGAAAAATAAAAAGGAAAAACAGCTGGGAGCCCTGGGAGTGGGGTGGGGTGGGGTAGGCGCCTGAGCGCTGGTGCGGCAGGATCTCTCCCTTCACAAACGCGAAGCCGGGCCGTCAGGGCGGAGGGAGTTAGAGACCAGAGTTAAAGCCCCGACCCCCTTAGTCAAAGGTAATTAACAAACAGCTTGGCCTCGGGCTTAGGGAGGGGCCCGGCCTGAGAACAGAAATCTGCAAAGGTCATTACATTTACACCCAAACCGTGGAAAGAAGGGGGAGGGGTGAGTTCACAAAGTGTGAAGAGCTTTCCCGACATCGCCCGGGGCAAATAGGTCAGGAATTAACACCCAGCCTTTCCGTCCAGGTCGAATTCTAAGCAGTGGGTTACTGTGCGCTGTCTCCCTGCACCTCACACACCGGATTTGTAAAGTCTATTTAACTCCCCTCCCCCTTCCTCATTCCCCCTCCATTAGGAACCAGGCGGACCGCCCTCCCAGGGCTCCCGCGCCACAGCAAACTTCTCCCCAACCACGGCCTGTGGTCGTTTTTATAGGGGACACGAAGAGTAAAGTCCCTGCCAGAAAAATTAAGTGGATCCTCCAGAAATCCATATTCTCCGATGAAAGCCCGAACCTAGCGAGGACCTCTCCCATTTGCTTGCTCCTGCGGGTCACCCCAGGAGCCACTGCTCCCTCCCGATGAGCCGAAGGCGCCGGCGCCCGGCGAACCGAAGATTAAGGCCGCGCCGACATCAAACATAAGTGTCCACAACTAAACCAGCACCACAGCGCGCAGCTCTTCCGAGAGGGGGTGGGCGGCCCTGAAAAGGGCCTTTGGGGGGACACGAGGCGGGGGGACGGGCTCAGCCGCCGAAGCCGTAGAGGGTGCGGCCCTGGCGCTTGAGCGCGTAGACCACGTCCATGGCCGTGACCGTCTTGCGCTTGGCGTGCTCCGTGTAGGTGACGGCGTCGCGGATCACGTTCTCCAGGAAGACCTTGAGCACCCCGCGCGTCTCCTCGTAGATGAGCCCGGAGATGCGCTTGACGCCGCCGCGCCGCGCCAGGCGCCGGATGGCGGGCTTGGTGATGCCCTGGATGTTGTCGCGCAGCACCTTGCGGTGGCGCTTGGCGCCGCCCTTGCCCAGGCCCTTCCCGCCTTTGCCGCGACCCGACATGGCTGCAGTTGCAGTGAAGGCTCGCGCTCCTCGCAGCCCTTTAAATAGAATGTGTGCGGACCTGATTGGGAACCACAAGCGCCGCGTTGTTTTTTTTCTAAATTAGGTCATCGCAGGGGCGGAGCGAGGGGGAAGAGGAACATCTCAACGTTGTGATTGGCCAGTGAACCTGGGCTTATTCGGGCTGGAGGGGCGGTGGGTGGAGGGGCGGGGATTTTATTTTCTTGAAAAGCTTTGGTTTCTTTTCTGTCTGAATGTTTTTTTCATGCTATTTGATTGATTGGGTCCATTTTCCTGTTGTATGACGCGGGAAAAGGTTCGCTCAATCTTTTTATTTCCACTGAGAAACGAGTACACTATGTAATGGTTCCCTGGGGGATGTAGACATAGTAAGGATGGATTTGTCGGTGGAGGGACTTTTCCTTTTATATTATTCCTGTTTTAAAAGACGTATTTTGACGGCTTTTTCTGTTTTGGAGAAAGTGTAAGCCTGGCCATGAAGAAGCTCCGGGCCCAAGGGTCCAGTGTTTGGACAGATGGAAAGGCTGACAAAGAATTGAACATTAAAACCTCTTCTTTTCTTCAACATTTGAACATTTACTAGTTGACTCCTTTGTATGTAAAGCCTGAGTCGGGAGCATAGCGCTAAACTCCAACAAGCAGTTGTCTGGACCCTGTTTCTGGCCGGCACAGCTTTGCCTGCAATTCCTAACCAGCTCCCTTTCCTCCTTTATTAATCCCTTTCTACCTTTTTAGAGACAAGAATAAACGTTTTGTAGAACGGGATTAAGTGTTGGGGAGGGCTAATACGTGATTAAGGTCATCACAAAGCCCTCAGGGCCTTCCCCTGAGGCGCCTTTGATGAGGTTATTGGTATTGTAAACAAGGCTAAAGCAATTTTTGAAATTTTCCACTGAAAGAGTCACTCCAGTTGAAAGGGGAAAGAGAGACACCTCTCCCCATTCTGGTTAATAAATAAATGCCTATTTTGGAAATTTAGAATGAAACTGTTAATGTAAAAAACAAACAAACATGCAAACTTGTAAAGAATTTTTGTGAGTTTATTTGAGCCAAACTGTTGACAATGGCCGGGAAGCAGGATCTCAGTGTATTGGGATAGTGCTTCGGAGAATGGCAGTTTTGCACGTTGTTTTATACATTACAACCCAAGGAGGAGAGGTAAGTGGGTGACAGAAATCCATTGGTGATGGATTAGGGAGGGATTGGATAAAAAGTGAAACGATGGACTCATGCTTCCTCTGCACAGGTGGGTGGGTACAGGGTAGTTAAGGGTCACAATTAACATGATAACAATAACAATGAGGGATTTCTGGTTCCAGTCCTGGCGCTATTCGTCATGCCCCGAGGGGTCCGGAAAAGGGAAGTTACAAGTTACCCTGACTTTTCACAGGTGTTATCTTAGATGCAAAAGACAACAGGCTCAGTAAACATCGAAGATGATCTTTGTCCGGGAAGATACTGGCCTGGGGCTTGACTACCCACCATAAACTTCTCTTTAACGGACAGATTTTAATTTCAGACCATCCTTTGCGGTGACTTTAGGTCTTGAGTTTGCAAGGCTGTCACGCAGGCCTCCCCTGAGTCAGGTTAGCATGTGGCCCCTCTTCCCCAAGACTGGCCTTAGAAGGACCACAATCATCAGACTCCCGTCAGGGGAGAGGGGAGAGGGGAGGCGGGGGTGGGGGGTGGGGGGGGGCACAGAATGACCCCAGGACAGGGAGAAAGCTCTGAGTGGCACATGCTTTTTGTATCGCTTTAGAGCTGCCCCAATGGTTACATTCTTCCTCCCCCAACTGAGAGTTGTTAGGGCCCCGACTTTCACTGCCCCCCCACCCCCCCCCCACCCCCGCCTACACACAAGGTGTAACGCAGGAGCAGCTCAGAGGGCCCGCCCTGCGCTGGGGTTTCAGACACAACAGACCCAACCGCAAGGCCAGCAGCCGCGGCATGCGCAGAGGAGAGAACTTGACCCCCGCGCACCGGGAATCCACGGACTCCAGACGGGCCGGGAACTAAACGGGGAGCCCTTTCTGAAGCCGAGGTCCACTGTCCAGGCCTCTGACCATAAAGAGCCAAGTTCCAAGGTCCTCCCATTGAAACGTGACCGCCAGGCTTCCGCATCCTGTTCCCCTGAACCTTAAAACCCATATATATATTTCAGAGAGGAAGGGAGAAGGAGAGAAGGATAGAAACATCAGTGATGAGAGAGAATCATTGATTGGGACCTGCACACCGGGCCTGTGCTGCGATGGAAAATCGATCCTCGACCTCCTGGCTTATAGGTCAGCGCTGAGCCACACTGTCCGACAGGTGTCTTGTTTTTTAAGTGTGTGTGTGTGTAAAGAATGCCTCCAGTACATGCTGTTATTATATAACACATTTTTGCTTATACCTCCCAGCAGCCCTTCACCAACTGTGCACAGTTGACCAGTCTTGTTTGCCTTCTGTCTGAGTCCAGCGATTCGCAGAACTGGTGACATTTCTTATTTCCTCCCATTTCCAGGTGCTTTTCTTCACCAGGGATGACCTCCAGGGCCCCAGCCCCAGCTCCCGGTGTCTCAGGGCCATTGTGCTGTTTGACTGTGGCCACCAGAGGGCGCCCGTCTCCGCAATACCAGGCTTAGTAGGCGGCTTTGCCAGAAGCCAAATAAGTTAACAGTATTCAGCCTGGCTGCCCTGGCCCAGTGGGTGAGCTTTGACCTATGAACCAGGAGGTCATGGTCACCACACAGGCCTGGGTTGCGGGCTCGATCCCTACTGGGAGGCGTGCAGGAGACAGCTGGTCAATGACTCTCATCATGGATGTTTCTATCTCCCTCTCCCTTCCTCTCTGGAAAAAAAATAAAAAAGATTTTAAAATGTAAAGTTTGGTTTTTCAAATGCAAGTTGACCTGAAGAACTGATGAACGAGGCAAGAAAACTTAAGCTAAGAAAGACTGAAAGACAATGGAGATTTTTAACGTCAGCTATAAAGAAAGGACAATGAACAGGTCCCAGTGGCAGATGGCAGATGGTTCATAACTGTGTTCCTGTAAAGACTAGGGAGGGTGTTTCTAGAAACCTCAGCCTGTGAAATAAAGCCAATAGGAAGCAAACGGTTGCCTAGTTAATTGTAACATATCCTGGAGGGGGTAGAAGGATGCTTCTTGGCTGATGCCTTGGGGACAGGAGGAAATACATACATGTACATACATGTACAGCGAAAGCATGTGTCCCTGTGCTTCCAGCATGGGTTGGAGGGAAGATCGTTACTGGACACCAGGCGTTCCCGCTTGGGGTGCTCTGCTCCGGAGGGGGACGCTGTCCTCCAGCAGTTTCCTTCCGTTCCTTCCAGCAAGTAAAGGAGACAGAGACTCGCCCACGTGAGCCTCACAGAGGGAGGCCGAGCCGAGGCCTAGCCACACGGTCTGGTCCGCTCCGTGCTGATTCCTCGTTCGCAGTCGGCGGAACCTACCCGGTTGGGGTCAGGTCACGCCCATCTGGTTAGAGCTGCGTCTGCAAAACACTGTTGTGCATGTGAACATTTAGCGAGAGCTGCCCAGACCTGAGACCCTTGTGGGAGTTAACAAAATAACCAAGGTGCTGCAATTTAGATGGCAATATTTCTGGAGCAAAGAAAAACAGTGAAGTCATCTATCAGGGTTTAATGAAAATAGTCCATGAAACAAATTGTAAGAAATTTAGAAGCAGTAAAAGTTCTCCCAAATAACATAATCCTGTATAGTAGAAGGGTAACATGCAAATCGACTGAACAGGGGAATGACTGGTCGCTATGATGCACACTGACCACCAGGGGGCAGACACTCAGCGCAGGAGCTGCCCCCCTGGTGGTCAGTGCGCTCCCACAGGCGGAGCTCTGCTCAGCCAGAAGCCCGGCAGCTGTGGTGGCGGGAGCTTCTCCCACCTCCGAGGCAGCGCTAAGGGGCAGTGAGCAGGCGGGTGGTAAGGAGCGAGGGCTCCCAGACTGCGAGAGGGCTCAGGCCGGGCTGAGGGACTCCCCCCACCGAGTGCACAAATTTTCATGCACTGGGCCTCCAGTAAGTATATAATTTATATGTAAGGCAGGAAAATACAGCAGAAAAAAATCATGCAGTTCTCAACACAATTCATCATGCATTTATTAAAATATGTGCATTGGATGCCTATTATATTTTCATACAGCAGTAAGACGGAGGAGCACACATTATTAATAGAGTTTATCATTGGCGAGTGGAATGATAATTTCAAGTTAATTCCTTTTCAACGTTTCTATAGCAAGCACATGTTACATGTATCCTTATCCAATTGAAAAAGTAGTTGAGATCTCTTTGCCCAAATTCAGTACCTACCAGCACACTTTTGAGCTATATTTGGTCTCATGAGGCACCTGCCCTCTGAGACAGAAGGCCTCGTACCACAGCTTTGCAACCAAATATATGCAGCAGCAGCAAGAAAGCACAGGCCAGCCCTGGCCAGTGTGGTTGAGTGGTTAGTCAGCCCTTGCACCAAAGGGTCGCATGTTTGATTCGTGGTCAAGGTCCGGTGTAAGGACCCAGGTCCTCTCCATAGAGGAGACCAGAGGGCGGGGACAGAGGGGCCACTGCAGGACAGAGATGGGGAGAATCGAAAGGAAAGGGGTTCGGGAAGTGCGTGCACCTGTGCACATTCGCGGTAGGAGGACGGATGCCCTGAGAGAAGCCGCAGGCTTTTCTCGCAGCTTCCAGAGAATCCCGAGTCCAGCAAACTTCAGCAGCCTCGCTGCGGAGGGAGGAGCTGAGATGAGCCGGCGCGTGGAGTCTCAGGGGGCGGGAACCGAGGCAGGCTCTCCCTGCAGCCTGGGACCCAGAGAGCCAGCTCTCAGAGCAGTCGCCGCGAGGTGTCAGCAGGTAGGAACCCAAGATGTAAACGGGGGACGGCAGAGAGCAGGGGTTCCTGGGCCGGCTCCCATCTGCGGGTGCAGCTCTGTCCTCCAGCACCAAGGTCACCCGGGCGCCCGCTCTGAGTCTCCGACCGGCTCCTGCCTGCGGGGTCTGCAGGCTGCACCTCATTCACGGTCGGCGAGGACATAGCTCCCCAGGGTGCCTCCTGCAGAGACAAGAATCTGGGCATCACCTTCCCCCTCCCTCACCTCCCTCACCTGCTCACCTCAACTCTGACCTCTCCCTCTCCAAGGAATACATTTTTAAAATATCCTATTCTATATAATAAAAGGCTAATATGCAAATCCACCGAAGGCAGAACCACCAGTCACTATGATGCCCACTGAGCACCAGGGGGCAGACGCTCATTGCAGAGCTGCCCGCTGGTGGTCAGTGCGCTCCCACAGGGGGAGACCCGCTCAGCCAGAAGCCGGGCTCACAGCTGGCGAGCGCAGTGGTGGTGGTGGGAGCCTCTCCCACCTCCACGGCAGCACTAAAGATGTCCGACTGACGGCTTAGGCCCATGGGGAGCGGGCCTAAGCCCTCAGTCAGATATCCCCTGAGGGCTCCCGGACTGCGAGAGGGCACAGGCCCGGCTTAGGGATGACCACCCCTCCAAGGGACCCCCACACCCCATCCCCGAGTGCACGAATTTTGTGAACTGGGCCTCTAGTCTATATATGTTTTTATTGATTTCAGAGAGGAAGGGAGAGTGAGAGAGAGAAATATCAATGATGAGAGAGAATCATGGATCAGCTGCCTCCTGCACGCCCCCTACTGGGGATCGAGCTTTCCTTCTGCGGAAACCCTGTCATTCCTGTTCCCCCAGGGGAGCCAGTGCCTCCAGGGAGCAGGTGCCCTGGGCCCTCCCCACCCCCGCCCTGCCCACGTCCTGCAGAAGCCCCACACCCTGGGCAGACTTCCTCCGTCTTCCTACTTACGGGAAGCCCGCCTCCTCCGCAGGAATCTGAACAAAACCCCAGTGAAGAAGATGACAATGAGGACACCCATGAGGGTCCCGCAGATGATGCCAAAGACCAGGGCGCCCGACATGGAGGGCTCTGAAACGCAGCAGCCAGTGGGCGCCGGGGAAGCTGGACCCAGGGCACCCCCTCCCGCCCAGGGCACCCCCTCCCGCCCAGGGCACCCCTCCCGCCCAGGGCACCACGCCCCTCCCAGGGCACCCCCTCCTGCCCAGGGCACCCCTCTGTCCCCTTCTCGACGGGTGTCCTCGGCCCGGCTGGTCCGTACCCCAGGCGGCAGCGAGGGGCTGCTCCAGGCCGGGGTGCTGCACCTGGCAGGCATATCTCCGCTCCTCCCCGGGGGGCACGGCCAGGGCCACCTGGGCCTGGTAGGTCCCGTCCCCGTTGGGCAGCAGGTCCCTGGGCTCCGCGTCCTTGGCGTCCAGGGGCTGCCGGTCCTTCAGCCACGTCATGGTGACGTCGGGGGGGTAGAAGCTCAGAGCCTGACACCGCAGAGTGGTCGCTTCCGAGGCCACACGGCGCGTCACCCGCACCGAGGGGGGCACTGGGGGGAAGGAGGAGCGTGTGGGGAGGGGACCCCGCCACCTCCCCCAGGAGCACCCCGACTTTCACTTCCCTTCTGCTCCGTGTGGAAAGAAAGACACCCTGCGTATGCCCTGCTGTTGACACTCCCGCGTGTCCCACCAACGTGCCAAGCCCTGGCTGGTGTGTTGAGTGATCAGAATGTTGTCCTGCGGAGAAAAACGTCTAGGGTTCGATTCCATTCAAGGGCACGTACTGTGGTTGCCCAGGCCCAGGCCCTGGTTGGGGCGGGTGTACGAGGCAACCCATCGATGTGTCTCTCTCACATCAATGTTTCTCTCTGTCTCTCTCTCTCTTCCACTCTCCCTAAACATCAATGGAAAAATAGCCTCGGGTGAGGATTTAAAAAAAAAATGTTCCAAGATGCTCTCCGAGGTGTGTCCCGGGAGGAGTCATGCCCCTCAGCCTGGGGTCCTGTCCCTCCTGTCAGATGCCCACCCGTGGGCCCGCCTTCGCTCTGTTAGCCTATTAGGTTGAATCCGGTAAAACCACCTTCACGTGCATGAAAATGATTGAATGCGCCTGTCGGCAATCTCACCTGGCTCAACCCAGCAAGTATTCTTTTCTTTCAATATATGTAATTATTAGACAATGGCGGGCAGGGCCCATGGCCACGCTCTGTAGAACCTTCATGTGGCCTCAAGGCTGCGGCCACTCTGACTGGCTGCCTCTTCGCCCCCCCTCCCCCCCGCCGCTGGGCAATTTCTTGTTTCTTTGGTTTTCCTGTGATATTTGACGTTTCTGATCCTAAAGGGCACACATGCTCGCAGGCCCAGGGTTCTTGGTTAAATCGAGAACAGACACATCGCTGGCTACACGCAAGGTGAACCGGGAATGACAGCCAGGACTCATGGCCGTGTGACGGTCCCACGGAAACGGTGGAGCCTGCCCCGGCTGGGGTGGGTCTGTGGTCAGAGCGGTGGCGCCGGCACCTGAGGCTGCGGGTTGATTTCCAGTCCAGGGCACGGACCTGGGCTACAGGTTCGATCCCAGCCCCAGTAGGGTGTGTGCAGAAGGCAACCAATCTCTCTCTCTCTCTCTCTCTCTCTCTCTCTCTCTCTCCCTCCCTCCCTCCCTTCCACTCTCTCTAAAAAAGCAAGGGAAAAATATCCTCGGATGAGGATGAACAAACAGGCAAGCAAAGGGTGGCGACCTGAGAGCTGGAACCTCAGCTCCTCCGGGAGCCGCACCGCCTTGGCCGCCTGGAGACTCCAGCGCCAGCTGGGCCAGCACCCCCTCCACGGCGCCCCGGCACGGAAACCCCGCCATACCTTGCCGGTCCAGGACCCCCGTCCCCAGCTCCAGCAGCCGCCCCAGCTGCTCGGGGCAGAGCCTCTCCAGGTAGGCGCGGTTCTGCCCGCGCCCGGATTCGCGTTCTCTTCCCACTCCATCTTGATGGCCCAAGGCCCCCGGGCTCCACGGCTCTCCAGCTCAGCGTCTCGGGGCGGAACCTCCAGGTGGTTCCTCGCCGTCGTAGCCGTATTTCCAGAAGCCGCTGGTGCTTGTTTGCCCCGCCCCCACCGAGCAGCCCAGGG
>NW_005871764.1:229585-231395 GCF_000147115.1 Myotis lucifugus | reverse complement strand
CCTGGCACCTGCAGCGTGTGGGGCCCTGGCAACACCCCGATTCGTTACTGAACCAAAGGAGCAGGCGGCTCTCTCCTCCATCCCAGGACCCAGGGACCTCAGGAAGCAAACTCCTTCCTTCCTCCATGCCCCCCAACACCCCAAACCTCCTTCCTGCCCCCAGCACCCCAAACCTCCTTCCTGCCCCCAACACCCCAAATCTCCTTCCTGCCCCCAGCACCCCAAATCTCCTTCCTGCCCAGGACCTCCCAGGCCCGGCCTCCCCTCCGCCTGCCCTCCCGCACCCGAGCTGTGGTTGCGGTTGTCCATGATGGTCCAGAAGTCCAGCGTGAACATGTGGTCCCAGCCTTTGAGGCTCTGGCTCAGCTGCAGCCACAGCGGGCCGGCCGCCCTGACCCACGGGGCGCGGGGCTCCGCGCGGCGACTCTCGTGATCGTAGAACACGAACAGCTGCTCGTCCACGAAGCCCGCGGCCTGGAACAGGGGCAGCCCCAGGTCCGGCTCCGTGGCGCCCATCAGCAGGTAGCGCAGGGAGTGTGATCCTGGGGAGACAGGAGGCGGCTGGGCCCGGGGCGGGGCGGCGGGAGCCCGGGGCTGCGACTCAGCTCCCACCGGGCCCGGGGCCCCGCCTGTGCAGATGCGGGTGCTTCCCTCCCTCCCAGCGCCTGTCCCGCGCTCCCGCCGCGGGCCCTCCCTGTGCGAGTGTGGCCGCCACCCGGCTGCCCAGCACGGCCGGGCGGACAGGCTCCCGGCCCGAGGGCCAGGCTGCAGCCCGGGCTCAGCACGGAGCGGGGAGCCGGTGCTCAGAGCACTTGGCGCCGCCAGAGCCCGAGACGCGCTGAGCAACAGCCTCCAGCCACGTCCCCCGGAAGGTCAGGAGCCCAGTGACCACGGGCCAAGCTGACCTCTGACCTCTGACGGGGGGTGCCCACATTGCAGGAAGGTCAGGGTGGACCCAGGGGCCGGGCCCAGGGGCGCATGGCCGCACCTCTGCCTGTGCCCCCGCAGGCTCGCCCTCGGCCCCTGGGAAACTAGCCTAGTCCTTCCTCGGCGCCGGGAAACCCGATCCCTAGAGTCTCGGGGTCCGGGGAGTCCCCCCCCCGCGAGCGCCCGTGAAATCAGCGCCCGAACCAGCCCGTGAACAGCCCCGACTTCCGCAGAGCGGAGCGGAGGCGGCCCCGCGCGGGCAGCACCCTGGGCCCTGCCCCCTGGACCCAGAACTGAACTTCAGCCCCAAATAGGAGGAAGTTGTGTTTCCAGGCGGAGTAACAGTCAGTCAAGCCCCGCACAGACTCCTAACGGGGGGCGGGGGGCGGGGCAGAAGGGGGGTGCCCAGCCCAGGTGCGGAGCTCAGGCCCCCGCCGTCCCCCTGCGCACACGCCCCCTGCACCCGCCAGCCGCCGGGAGCCCCCTCCGCACCCGCCCGCCCTGGACGCGCCCCGCAAGGACACATCGAGGGCGCGGTGGCCGCGTCCCGGGCGGGTGACCGGGAAACAGGACACAACCGGCAGGAGTGACGCAAACCCGAGATTCGCTAGGAACCTGCCGCCGAGCTCGGCCTCCGGGAGCCACTTGAGGTCGAGGAGCGCGCGAGGGAGGCGGCGGCGCTGCTCTCAAACCGCATAGACGGGACTCCTCTCTGGGGATCAGGCTGTGTCCCCCACCGGCCCGGACTTCTTTGAAAGATGTGGGAAGGGGATAGACGAGGTGGAGGGGTTCTCCGCAACTAGGGGACCCCCACCTTTGCGGTCTCGTCGTCTCTATATCCCAAGGGGCCATGACTATCGCGGCCCGGCCTCCCGGGGGGTTT
>NW_005871764.1:196979-228867 GCF_000147115.1 Myotis lucifugus | reverse complement strand
GGCCCCCGGAAAGGGCCCTGTTTCCCAGGGGGTCACCCGAAAGCCGGGGTCCAGGAGCCGTCTATCTTCGATGCAGATGACACATTTTCCAAGGAAGCGCGGAGGGAGCGCGGCGCAGCTGCGGGTGTGGACGGGCTTCGCGAGATGCCGCTCGTCTCCCGCAAGGTGCGCGTGCCGGCGCTTAGCAACCGCGGCCTCACCTACCTGGGGAGACCCGAGAGCAAGAGGGATGCTGGGAGCTGAAACTTTTTTCCTTTTTAAATAATCTTCACCCGAGGAGCCTGCAACCGAGGCACGTGCTCTTGACGGACTCGAAGCCTGGACCCTTCAGTCCGCAGGCCGACGCCCTACCCACTGCGCACGCAGGCCGGGCGGGAGTTGGACCTTTTAAAGCCCGGACTTTCTACTGTGGTTCCTGGACCGGGAGCGTCATCCTCACCGGGAACCTGTCAATCAATGGCCAATTCCCCGGCGGATCCCAAACTACTGAACCGCAAAGGCAGCAGAGGGGCCTGCTCGTCTGTTTTAAGACACCCCCCCCCCCAACCCCGCTCTGATGCGCAGTCAACGGGCGAAGGGCTCTTACCTGCTCTGGGGCGGGGCTGGGCTGAGCGATCACACAGCTCCCGCTCCCGCCCGCCGCTGTCCATCCGAGTGTCCTGTCCACGGCCGCCAGGGGAGGGGGTCTTAGCTTTGCAGCTGCAGCTCAACCCCCATCTCAGCGCAGCTCCAGCGCCTTAGAGAGTCCGTCACTTTCCCTTTGCCCACGGCCCGCGCGTGCGTGTAGCTCATCGTAGCATTTGACGTACAGACTCACTTGACTTACTGTTTATGGGAGAAAAGTTGAAAGCAGACAAGCAACATGAGGAAAACAAAAACCACTACAATCTTATCGGAGATGAAACGCTCAGGACGTGTCAGTGCGGCTCCTGCTGGTTGTTCTTCACGGGCAGAGCTCCAGCCCGGATGTGCCTGATGGCCGCCTGCTACCCGCACTTCCCACTATTTAGGTGTGGAGTGAGCACAGCAGTGAGTGAGCGAGGGGATGAGTGGTCAAGATTAGCCTGAAGCCGGGCCGGGGTGGCTCAGTGGTTGAGCGTCGACCTAGGAACCAAGAGGTCACGGTTCGATTCCCGGTCAGGGCACAGGCCCTGATTGCGGGCTTGATCCCCAGTAGGGGGTGCGCAGGAGGCAGCTGATCAGTGATTCTGTCTCATCATTGACGTTTCTCTCTCCCTCTCCCTTGCTCTTTGAAATAAAAAAGTATTTTTTGAAGAAAAAAAAAAAGATTCGACTGTGAAGCCAACTGCAACCCCCACCCCCTTGAGGCCCTCTGGCCCCTGAGTTGCCGGAGCCCCTGGGACTGTGAACAGTAGAGACGTCCTACTGTGGCCATAACAACAGGAGCAGCAGGCGAAGGGATCAAGACTCACCACTTCCTGGTCCCATTGGCAAGTCCATTTCTCAGGGCAAATGTCTGCTGAGTCCAAAGGCCTGTTTGCTCCCTCCTGGCCCTTCCCTGCACTGTGGCCTCACTCCCGCCTGTTTCTTTTTAAATTATTTTATTTTTTACCTAAAACTCATTAAGCGCATTGGCGAGGAGTTAATAGATGGGTGTATTTTAATTTAATGCACTTTATAAACAGACAGAAATCTTCTCTTCGACTCTAGTTCATGTTTCAGTGTGTGTGTGTGTGTGTGTGTGTGTGTGTTTTCATATGTTGTCCTCAGTCCTCGGGGCTGTCCCTGGGCAGATCTGAGCTCTCCGTCTCCGTGTCCTCGCTGGTGCGGTGGTAGTGGTTGGAATGGGATTCTGGGATTGTGGTAAGGAAGGAGTGAGACTCGTGCACGGACTGTCTGGGGCACAGGACGTGTTCAGTTAACTGCTGTGTTTACACCAACAGTTTGAGGGTCGTGCCACATTGTGATAAAAACAATGTAAATCCAATTTTAACATATGTCCCCTTTTCCCCTTTGAGCCCTTCCAGCTCACCCCAGCCCTCACCCAGGCCTTCACCACCTTATTGTCAGTGTCCATTTATGCCTAGAAGGTCATTGGTCGATTACCTCCCACCCGCTCACCCTCCCCTGCTTTCCCTCAAGACTCGCTCTCTGTTCCATGTCCACAGGAGGGTAGTAGCTTCTGATCACCTGATGATACTTTATAGGAATGACCTTTTACGGCAAACTGTTAACACCTGCAGACACTGGAAGGGAATGGTCACAGGCGGGTGGATTAGGAGTAAACTGTCTGCAGCCATGCCCTGTGGGGTGGAGTGCCCTTGGGTCTGGTGACACCACCATGCAAGCGTCTGGCTCAGCCGGGGGAGTGTGAGGCCTCCTTCTGTTCATTGTGTGGTTTGTTTTTTTAAATGTTTTCATTGATTTTAGAGAGGAGGGGGGAGGGAGAGAGAGAGAAACATCAATGATGAGAGAGAATCATCAATTGGCTGCCTTCTGCACACCCAGGACTGGGGATCAAGCCCACAACCCGGGAATCAAAGTGTGACCTTTTGGTTCATAGGTCAACACTCAACCACTGAGCCCCATCAGCCAGGCTATTTCCGTTCATTGTTAGCCTTCGGCTCTTTCTGCCTCGGGGCCTTGAAGGGCAAAATGGCCTCAATATTTAATATCTCCCGGTGAAAACTGTCCATATGCTTTTTTCATCACACATCAGGGATCAGAAACGAGATGCAACTCCCCGATTCCTGCCCGCAAGACCTGAGGCTCTCGCTGTGAGTTGAAGGGGGGTTTGCCCTCACTCATGGATTGTGCAAGAATGAACTGCTGTTGGGTTTGACTGATTGTAGATGGGTTGTGGTGTGGTGTGGTGTATCAAAGGCTATTGAATGCAACCTGCAATGCTTAATAAAAATCCTCATTCTTTGAGTTTAGATGTAAAAAAATCTCCTGCGTCATACAATGTCAACCCAAAGTTAATGATCGATGGCCGAGCCGGCACCCTGCACCCAGGCTGTGCCAAGGGCTGCTTGAGTTTGCGCGCCACCTAATGGCCACGAGAGCAAACAGCATCCTCCTCTGTGAAAGCCTTCAGATGGACAAGGCTGAGGCCAAAGCGAATCTGTGAAGTTATCTTCCAGCAATTCAAGTAGATTTGGGAACTTTAAAGGTTAGAATTCAGTTCTGAAAAAAAATTAATTCTTACTTAAAACTCTGCAATGACTGGTTAGCAACTGCGCGGGTTTAATGTAATAGTTAAACGATCTAGGCTTTGCATTCATGAAAGCCATGGTAGGGGTCTGTTCTGCTGGACTTTTCTGCAGCCTACACTTTAGTGCAGCCACCTTTGGGGTGTGTGTGCGTGTGTGTGTGTGTGTGTGTATGTGGCAATCAGGGTGCTGGGCTGATCTCAGTCACATGGCAAAGTTACAAACCCTGTAAGTCCTTTTACCCTCGTTAGCACGTAGTGTTGACTATAATAGATTTATCATTACTATCATTATTGTCACACTGATAGACCTCTCCAGGAATCTCATAATTTTGTTCCCTGTTAAGCAGGAGCCAGTTCCAGTGTTGCCATCTTTGCACAAATACTTTTTTCTTGTGTCAGCCTCCTTCACACTGTGGTGAGTTTACTTTTAAAAAGAAGAGAAGTCACTCAGTATTTTAAAAGTGATTTTGGCCCAGCCAGCTTGGTTCAGTGGTGGAGCATCGACCTATGAACCAGGATGTCACTGTTTATTTTCCCGGACGGGGCACATGTCTGGCTTGTGGGCTGGATCCTCCGTGTGGGGGGTGCAGGATGTTTCTATCTCTCTCTTCCTCTTCTTTCCTTTCTGAAATCAATAAAAATATATTTAAAAAATAAATTTTAAGCCCTAGCAGGTTTGACTCAGTGGAGAGAGCGTCGCCGGCCTGCGGACTGAAGGGTCCCAGGTACGATCTTGGTCAAGGGTGCTTACCTGGGTTGCAGGCTCCCTGCCCTGGTCAGGGGTATGTGGGAGGCAACCAATCATCGAGTCTCTCTCACATCGGTATTTCTCTCTGTCTCTCCCTCTCCCGTCCACTCTAAAAACCAATGGGAAAAATATCCTCAGGTGAGGATAAATAAATAAATATAACAAAGTAGGTATTACAAAAATAAAAAAAAAACACATTTTAAAAGTTCTTTTGTAAAACAACATCTATGTCTAGACCCCGTGTCTAACTGACCCCTCCTTTCCGTGTCTGTTGTGACCTTTGTCATGGACAATATTACCTTTTTCTGGGTCCCGGCCCTCCACACCCACCATAGGGTAGAGCTTGTCCTGTTTACTCTCCTGTTCCATGAACCAGAGGACTGATGATCCGTTCTCTGCGGAATGAGTGAGTTTATCTGCCAGCATTTTCCTACAGACTTAGCCCAGGACCGTTCATTTGTTCCCCCATGTTCTTGCTGGCCGATGGGTTTACTGTAGTCTCGGGGCTTCTAGTGGCTTCAGGATGATCGTCTGTCGAGCGGGGATAATGGTTTCTGTTCGCCAAAAGAGATTTAAAAACCCATATGTTAAGGGTATGACTAGAAATTAATCATTACACCAAGGCTAAGGGATTGGGACATCGCGTCTAAAAGGAGCGTGGGTTGGTTCGGAGCGCCATCTAGAGTCCACGAGGGCGAACAGCAGGATGTATTGTAAACAGCTCCCACTCGGGAAAGTGTCGGGTCCACCCAGAATGTATTTGCAGGGGCGAAACCGCCTTCCACTAAGGCTCGCTCACACCGTAGCGAGGAGTTAACAGGTGGGACGTATGTTAATTCAATGCACCTTATAAATAGACAAAAACCTCTTCTTGGGCTCTAGTTCATATTCTAATGTGTGTGTGTGTTTACATAAGTTGTCCTCAGTCCTCGGGGCTGTCCCTGGGCAGATCTAAGCTCTCCGTCTCCGTGTCCTCGCTGGTGCGGTGGTAGTGGTTGGAATGGGATTCTGGGATCGTGGTAAGGAAGGAGTGAGACTCGTGCACGGACTGTCTGGGGCATAGGACGTGTCCAGTTAACTGCTGTGTTTATCAGTCTTCTTGACACTCTTACACCAACAGTGTCCGGATTGTGCCACATTGTGATCAATCAAATGCATATATAATTTTTAAAAACAATTTTAATGTGTCTATGGTAAAATATATATAATTTGTACTTACAGTCTGCCAGGTTGTGTTCCAAGGACTGTATAGATATTAATTCATTCTCAAAATCACCTCTAAAACAGGTACTATTGTCGACCCTGTATAGATGAGAAAGCTGAGGCGTAGAGTAGTTTAGTAACTTGTTCAACGTTATATAGTTTTGTATTTTCCAGTTTTTTTGTTTGTTTTTTTTTGTTGTTGCTGTCCATCCTCACCTAAGGACATTTTCCCATTGATTTTTAGAGAGAGTGGAAGGGAGCGGGGAGAGAGAGGGAACGAGGAACATCGATGTGAGAGAGACACATGGATTAGTTGTCTCCTGCAACTGAAGTACATGCCCTTGTCTGGCCTCAAACCCAGAACCCTTCTATCCGAGGGCCGATGCTCTATCCATTGAGCCAAACCACCTAAGGGCTGTATCTTCCAATTTTTACAAGTTTCCAAAGATTCTGGCTCTGGAGCCCTTATGACAAACAGTGTCAAAACACAATTTCCAAAAAATTCAAGCATGATTCTTATACAGATGTGCGAGTTCGTATGTGGGTCAGGGTGGTGGTGTCACGAGGGAGGCAGTGAGCAGGAAGACAATGTTAGATCCCGACGGGACACAGGGGAATGGAATGTGTGTTCAGTCGCGGGGAGAAGGAATGCTGGGAGCCTGAAAAATCAGGCAGAACTGGTTCCAGTCCTGTTAGGCAACGCAGCGGGACCTTTAGGGGTCATCTTTTCTACAGGAAAGAACGCATTTGCGTCTGTCCTGGACGAAACCCTTACTCACCTGTCTGTCTTCTACAAGTCCGTCTAATTTTCACATCCTCTGGGCTGAATGAAAAGTAAATATGAAGAGAAATTCCCCTCAGCTAAAGCGGTGCCAGCTGTTCACCTCCAAGGGCCACTGAGCTCTTGTAACATGTCCAATCCGAGTCGAAATGGTCACGACTGTGAAATAGTGAAGCACAGTAACCTCCATCTGGTATAAAAACTGTTTGAAATTCTCTGCTATTGTGAGATAGCCCCTTGTTCTGTGAACTCTGTCATTTTTAGACCGTCTCTTATTCTGTAGAATAACTGTTTTAGTTTGAATAGAAAAAGATAAAAACCTAACTGTCTGACCTTGCAAGCTAGCCATCTAACGTAATGGACTAGTACCGATAATACTTCCCATGTCCTTATGCCAAATGTTTGTTCTTTATGTGTCCAAGATCACAAACTGTAACAATAGCTCACACAGAGCCCTTTGTAAAACCTGCAAAGAAGCTCAAAAGGTATAAGTACAGGAGACTTCCTGTATGAGTTGCTCAGAGATTTGGAAGAAACATCACCCTCTGGGCCACGTGCAACAAATGACCCCTAATTAATTGGCTCATTAAGGCGTCTTGTATCTCACTCGCTGATTTACCATACAACAATAGACACAAGACTTTGAAGACTTATTATTGGAAAAAAAGGACCATAACCTCTGATTTTTTAAAGATATTGGTTGCATGTTGAGCCGGTAATAGTTTAGATGTATATATTAAGTTAAAGATGTATCATTACAATTGTTTTTACCTGTTTCTTCTCACTTTTTTTTCTGTGGGATTCGAGAAAACTTAAAATGACCATGTGACTCTCAGTCTATTTATTAGCATTGCCTTAGGGCAGTGGTCGGCAAACTCATTAGTCAACAGAGCCAAATATCAACAGTACTTCTTCAAAATAGACTCGCCCAGGCCGAAAACCGACTTCTGCGCATGGGCCACGAAGTTTCAATCGCACTGTACGTGCGCCCACACGTGGTATTTTGTGGAAGAGCCACATTCAAGGGGCCAAAGAACCGCAGTTTGCCGACCACTGCCTTAGGGCACCAGATTAGGGCACCAGATGACCCACAGGTGAACTTTCCCAATACACTTTCCCAATACAGTTTGAAAGGACAGAAGAAATACCTTTGCCGATAACGTTTCCCACACAAGTCGCAGGCATCTGGAGGTTCCTTGCTTCTCTGCCTTCTGCCCGCCACCATGCGGCCAGGAGGGTGGGAGCAGGACTCTGGGTGGCATCTCTCCTGATAATTCGATCTGGAGTTTGGACTTGCACACACAGAGGAGCTTCAAGCTGAGGAGCCATCTTGGAGGACAGAATCCCAGGAATCACATTCCCATGAGGCTGATTTATACCAGGACACCGATTTACAGGGAAGGGAGGTCCAGTAACCTGCCAATCAAGGCTCCATACAGGGATTTTCTTTTTTTAAAAAAATATATGTTTATTATTTATTTCAGAGAGGAAGGAGGAGAGAGAATCATGGATCTGCTGCCTCCTGCACACCCTACACTGGGCATCAAGCCGGCAACCCGGGCATGTGCTCTGACTGGGAATCTCCTGGTTCATTGGTTGATGCTCAACCACTGAGCCATGCTGCCCCGGCCACACAGCTCTTTCTTTCTTTCTTTCTTTTTAAAAAAATATATATTTTATTGATTTTCTACAGAGAGGAAGGGAGAGGGATAGAAACATCGATGAGAGAGAAACATCAATCAGCTGCCTCCTGCACACCTCCTACTGGGGATGTGCCCGCAACCAAGGTACATGCCCTTGACCAGAATCGAACCTGGGACCTTTCAGTCCGCAGGCCGACGCTCTATCCACTGAGCCAAACTGGTCAGGGCCCACACAGCTCTTTCTTGATGGCTGGGCACCCTCAGCCTTGTTTCAGGTGGGAAGGGGTTCTTTGCCCATAGAATCCGAGCAGAGGGGCATGTTCTTATTTTATCTTTTTAGAGAATATAGGAAGATGATGAAGGTGCTTTAGTTGTTTGTAGTTTCAAGAATCTGCTATGATTCTTAGACCCAAAGTCACACGGACGGATGGCAGGTCAAAAGTGTTTTTCTCCGGCTGCTAACTCGTCCATTACTCATCGTATTAGGCTGGTAATTCCCAGGACGTGAGCAGGAGTAGACACAGTTTTCAAATGTTGAACGAATGGTATTCAATGGAACCTTGGGGTTACCCTTAGTCTAAACCAAGATCCTCGTTTCTCCTTCAGCCCTGCATGTATCTGCTTAAGCCTCTTTGCCACCTCACACAATGGGTTCACCGCTTGGCGTGTCTGCGCCAAAAGGCACACAGCTCTTGTTGGAAGAAAACGTTTTTAGTTCTGACTGTGACAAGGGAGGTGCTGGAATACTTTTCCGAGCTCTGTCTCACAGAAGGAAGGTTTACCGATGGCTTCTCGACACCATTTGGTTCAGCACATGCTGATCTCTTCTTTGCAGTTGGCAAAACTTCACCGCGTTTGGCTAGTAGCTACACTGGACTTCTCTGCGGGGGGCTCAGCGTGGTCAAGTTCATCAGGTTGGCCTTGTGTCTGCAAAGCCTGTGCTACCTTCTCCCCTGGAGAGAAAACGGTAAGAACCGCCCAACCTGGAGACACTCACACCTTCGATGACCACAATCTCCGTCTGGCACCTCTAATACACATTGGCGGGTAGCCATATGTTTGAGTAGGAACTTCTGGGGAGTTGTCGTACTTCCTTTGTCCCTAAACACAAAATACATTCCCATTAAGTATATGAGCAGAACGTTTACCCAGCCTTTTCTTGCAGGACTACATCACAATGGCTTTGAACCCAAGGGCACCATAGGAAGTAACAAACCTTAAAGCGGCAAAGCAAATCTTGCAATAGACGACCTCAGGCCAACAGTAGGAGGGATGGGAAGAGGTGAATTCATAAACTAAAATAAAAAAGGCATCATAATCTACATGTTCCAGTGCTTTCCCTCTTTTTCTTTTCTAAATGTTTCCATTCCTTTTTTTATGTTTCGAATCTATAGTTCACCTTATAAGTCAAAGTGACTCTAATTAAAAGACAGTCACTTTATCTCCACCTACAGGTGTGAGCTCCCACTGAGAGGGTGTTGTATACCCTGACCTGTTAGGTGTTGCAACTGGAAGCAACCCAAAGGTTTCATGGCAAAATTCGCCTCTCTACTGCTGCATACCAAAACAAATCATCAATAACTAAAGGCTTGTTTGGAAACAGACCCTCGCAATGCCCCTTCCCCCCCGCGGAGTCTTCTGGGGGCGCTGGGCAGGCTGAGTGGGTCTTCCGGCCTCGGTTATTGTCCCTCTTCTGAGGGCCAGACCCCCTGCCGTGTCCAACGCAGAGGGGAACCTGAGAGCTTTTAAAAACAGCCCAATGTCTCCACTTTGGAAAGTGAAAAGGGTGCCCCGCCCCCATGGACGGAAAGAGGGATTTGCTAAAGGATTTTTTCAATGTCTTCACATCAAAGATGTGAGTCTCCAACCCGCCACCACCCAGGGCCCCCCCGGGAACTTAGGGACCCCCCTCGGATCCCTCCCTAACTGCTCTGGGCTGGTCCAGAACCGGGTCCCAGTCCCCAGTCCCTGTGCGTCTGCACGCAGAATTCACCCAGGACCTGTGTTACTTCCCTTGCGAAGAAACCGAATTACCGTGGAATTTTAAGTGACAACGACCTCGTGTTGGTCCCCATAGGAAGGTGAACATGTGCCCTACCCCCCCTGAGAAAAAGAACTTTCCAGGGCCAAGGAGCGAACAGGTAATTTAGAAGAAAAACAGAAAGTGGTCTCCGATGGTCCTGGACTTGCCTGGGAGTTGGGGGAGTTGGGGGCCCCTGGACGCGGCGTCTTTGCAGTTACAGGAAAAACAAGTGCCGGGCAGGAAGCCTGAGGCTTCTCGGATTCTTTTCCGACCGGCCCCGGGGCGTTGGGTGCGGGGGATTTTAATATTTTCCCCCTTTTGTGAAGTGTAACAAACACAACTTGGGCGCGCGGCGGCGGCGCGGAGCCTGCCAGCCGAGGGCGGCGGGAGCACCAATCAGCGCGCGCCTGCGCTCTATATATTCGGCGGCGGCCGGCGCTGCGCCATCGGCGCTTCGCCACTTTCCCCAACTCTTTCTAGACCTTCGCCATCAGCATCGCCATGTCGGAGACCGCTCCCGCCGCGCCCGCCGCTGCGCCCCCCGCGGAGAAGACCCCCGTGAAGAAGAAGGCGGCCAAGAAGCCCTCCGGGGTGCGCCGCAAGGCGTCCGGGCCGCCCGTGTCCGAGCTCATCACCAAGGCGGTCGCCGCCTCCAAGGAGCGCAGCGGCGTGTCGCTGGCCGCGCTCAAGAAGGCGCTGGCGGCCGCGGGCTACGACGTGGACAAGAACAACAGCCGCATCAAGCTGGGCCTCAGGAGCCTGGTGAGCAAGGGCACCCTGGTGCAGACCAAGGGCACCGGCGCCTCGGGCTCCTTCAAGCTCAACAAGAAGGCGGCCTCCGGGGAGGCCAAGCCCAAGGCCAAGAAGGCGGGCGCGGCCAAGCCCAGGAAGCCCGCGGGCGCGGCCAAGAAGCCCAAGAAGCCCGCGGGGTCCGCCACCCCCAAGAAGAGCGCCAAGAAGACCCCGAAGAAGCCCAAGAAGCCGGCGGCGGGGGCGGGAGCCAAGAAAGCCGCCAAGAGCCCCAAGAAGGCGAAGGCCGCCAAGCCCAAGAAGCCGGCGAAGAGCCCGGCCAAGGCCGTGAAGTCCAAGGCCGCCAAGCCCAAGGCCGCCAAGCCCAAGAAGGCGGCCCCCAAGAAGAAGTAGGCTCACACCCGCTTCTACAACCCAAAACGGCTCTTTTCAGAGCCACCACTGGTCTCAAAAGAGAGCTGAGCACTCACCCGCCGTCCACCCCATTCTCCCCACCCCGTTAACCTTTTATCCTAACGCAGTGTCGCTGGAGCGACCTCGGAGGGGCCTGCAGACCCCGGGAGGAGGGGTTAGTGTGGGCCTCGGGGGACGGTCGCTGAGGTAACAGGCAGACCATCCGCGTTGGGAACGGGCTGCTGTGGGGGGACAGTTCCTGGTCCGGTGAGCGGTACCGCCCGCGGCAGCCCCGGCCCCACGGGCCTGTGGACAGGGACGCAATCCCCAGTCATACCAGCCCGTTCCCGAGCCGCGGGGATGGCACCATTAGGCCAGGGAAGCTTTCAAAAGTCCCGCCCGCTCGCGGGTTGGCGCGCGCCCGCCGCCCGTCGTCCTCGTCCTGGATGCCATTGGACAGTGGCAGCTGCTGTCGCACGTTTGCTTTTTTTTTTCTTTTTTACTTGTTTTGGCTTTTTTGTTGTTGGGTTGAGTTTGCCCTTCTCGCTGGGTGTGGCGATGCTTCTGGCATGTTTTGGAAAGTCAGGCTGCTATGTCCTGGGGCGTCTTTTGGCCTCCAGCCCTGGGAGGAGGAGGCGCGGGCGCCTTCTCGCTCATTCTTTTCATTCCCGTTTTTCTGGCGACAAGAAAGAGCCCTGGAGGAATGGCTGCCGCCCAGGTCTCGGCAGCTGCGGGGTCTTTCTGTCCTTCGGACCCTGTAACCTTGAACTTGGGTGTGACCGGTCGGAGCGCATCAAAAACAACCTTTGGTCGCCATGTTGTCCTGACAGGAGGCTCCCCACCCTCCGTTAGACAAACATGTAACCCCTGAAGATTCTTTAAACGCCGAGAGAGAGAGAGAGAGAGAGAGAGAGAGAGAGAGAGAGAGAGAGACCCAAGTGTCTTTCCATGCAGGAGGAAAAGCGTCGGTGAGCCTTGGATCTGAGTCTGAGGGGTGATGTCAGTAAGGGCGTTAGTTCTCATCGACAGTGTCATCCGTGGGTTGTGTTACACTCGGGGCGTTTCTGCTGGATGCAGCCCAGCGGGCAGTTTCAATTCTGCACAACTTGCAGGGAGAGGGGCCTCGGGGCCTGCCGTGCAGTTCTATCTGCATCTGTTGCCCCAGCTCCTGGGAGGTAATTCCCGCATTAGGGGGGGCGAGGGGGGTGACTCGAGTTCATGCGCCCCGCCCTCCCTCCTGGGCAGAGAGAGCTTAATCTTCGTCGTCTGTGTAATCACTTTGAACAGAAAGACTCACTCAGGACTATAATACACACGAAGAAAGACGGTTGTCTCATGTTTTTCCCCATTTTTCTGTTAATTTTACATTTAAAATAATTGTGAGCCCTCTGCATGTTCGTGTACAAGTATGGGTACGAATATATGGATCATTTTTGATATGTGAATGCATGGATGGACTTATGTTAGGATATTTAGGATATATGAATGCATATGGATATTTTCCTCAAAACCATTTACTAACTGCCTTTCCTGCCTCTCCTGCCCTCCCCAGTCCACCCCCGCTTGAGATAGGACCTTTGTCACAGGTAAATTCCATGCAGGGGTGAACGAATTCTTGGTTTTCTCTTTTGTCCCTTTGATCTCTCCAGCCATTCCTAAGGCCAGATCACACTGGTTTCAGTACTGTTCACAGCTCTGCAATGCTGAGAATATATGAACCATAGTAGATATGCAAGTAATTGGATGTCAAATAAACAGATGTTATAATATAACCTGAATAGCTGATTTCCTCTCATTATCCTTTCCAGAATTCTCTGGTAATTCTGTTTTTTGTTTATTTTGCTTTTACTTTGGGAAGCTCCCCCTTCCCACCCACGCAGAAACCTTCAACACCCTATTGATAGTCTTGGGATTTTGTTTTTATAAATTAAACTGAGGAGATGTTTCATATTCAAGAACTTTTCATGTTTTCCCATTCAAATAGTTGGTACTTTTCTCGTAATACCTATTCCTATTTTTATTACCTCTATTCCCAGTTATTTTGTTTTCTCTGTTCCTGCTGGCAATAGCGATCTAATATTCTAGATTGCTTGAGGGCCAGTATTCCATCAAGTGTACATAGAAAATACCCAGTGACCGAAAGAATCTGTGCCTGAGCCAATTTATCTCCACGGCAGTGCTAGCTGTTCATAGCCACATAAATAAGGAGCAAAGACACAGGTGAAACCATTCTAAAAAGATGGTTTATTTAACCCAATATGTCCAGAACATAAGATCACCCTGAGGTATGTAACATGGAACCCCCTTTTCATGCACAGGTGACTTATTTTTCCACTATAAATTGATGTTCACTATCTAGTTTTGTCTTTGTAATCTAGTGAAGGTTTTAAAGAGTCACCAAGTTGCATAAACTTCAGGCCTCAGAAAATTTTTATCTATTCCCTATTATCTTGTTTTATATTTGGAAAGTTTCAAGAAGGAACACATCAATGCTTCTGTGTTTATTAAAAAGGGGCCTGGGTGAAGGAGAGACAAGTTCTACAGTGGCTACCTTTTGTGGATGAGAAAGCAGTGCTGTAATGCGTTCCTAGCCGGGCAGGTCATAGTGGGCAGTACTGCCCCAGGCACAGAACATTTTAGTAAAAGGCTTATCTTTGCCTTTGAAACTCAGCAAAGAGCTCGCCTACCTGGTGGTGCTGACAGTAGCCAGTTATGCGGACACCAAGGTGCAGAGAAAGGACCAGGCACTCCGTCGGTGTTAAATAATTTAAATTATATAAAACCCCAACTCCCCAACAGTGTACCCACAAGGGTTTTACAGAACGAAAGTCCTCATGAGTGAGGGGTTTGGGGCCGTGGGTCCTGCTGGCTGGTCAGGTTTCATGAGGGTGTGGCCAGGGAGAGCCATGCAGCTCCAGGGCTCAGGAACTGAATTTAGGCCTCGACCTTATCTTTGCTGTAGGCATGGAGACAGACAGGAGCTGGGCAAGGACAATGGGCCAGGTACAGAAGGTCAACAGGGTGGAAGCAATCAATGGTAGGGTGGGCCCTCGCCCCAGGGAGACTTCCCCTCCCCTGCCCTCGACTTTTCTCCCTGAAGATAACATCTGGGCCTGTTTTATTTCAGCTCCAGGCCCAGATAAGCAGCAAAACCAGCCATGGCTGACCTTAGAACCAGCTGCGTTGAATAATGTCCCCCTGCTCTGGTGCCTGCCACTCCATCAGTGGAGACCACAGCCCTGAATGGACGCACCTGGGAAGCTGCTGAGTATTCTATCGAGATGTGTCCCTGGGATCTCCCCTAAAATCCCAGCCTTTAAAGCCCTTAGGATGGAGGACCCAGTGCGCTCTCTCCGGAGCACACCCTTCCCTGATGGCAGGAGTAACGGTGTTCAGGAGCCTCTAAAGTACACTCATAAACCCTGTTGTCTGACTGAATTCCACTGAACAGGACACAAGGAGATAGTCAATACTGCTTCTGACAATTAAAACAAGCTTCAATTATTTGAGAATTTCTTGAAAAATTGAAATCCAATAAAAAGCTACCATTAGCTTCTATCTATGCGGTGAAACTTCAGTACCTAAATGTCATAAGAAATCCAAAGAAAGACAACTACCTTATGATCTCACATGCGGAACCTAAGGAACAAAACTGACAGGATAGGAAGAGGCAGGAACACAGGGAACAGTCTGACAGCTGTGGGAGGGGAGGCCTGGGGTGGGGGTGGATGGAGCAAGGTGAAGGGATTAGGGAAAGTACTTAGATGCACAAGCCATGGAAAGAGAAAACAGTATAATGATGCGGAGGGGTGGGAGATCTGTAAGGCATTATACGGAACACATGCAGGTACTCAGTATTTATAATTGATGCACTGCAACCTAAAGGGATTTCACGTTAATATAGAAATCGCCAGTAAATAGTAGGAAGTTCAACATTAGTATCCTTGTCCTTACCTACTTACAATTTCTAGTTTCCCCAGTAATTTCTAGTTTGGGTAGTTACAGCCTTTTTTACGTGAAATTGTGGGTGGCTCTGAAAAGAGCCTTTGGGTTCCGGTGCAAGTGGGTAGGACGGAGCTCACGCCCGCTCCCCGCGGATGCGGCGCGCGAGCTGGATGTCCTTGGGCATGATGGTGACGCGCTTGGCGTGGATGGCGCACAGGTTGGTGTCCTCGAACAGCCCCACCAGGTAGGCCTCGCACGCCTCCTGCAGCGCCATGACGGCCGAGCTCTGGAAGCGCAGGTCGGTCTTGAAGTCCTGCGCGATCTCGCGCACCAGGCGCTGGAAGGGCAGCTTGCGGATCAGCAGCTCCGTGGACTTCTGGTAGCGGCGGATCTCGCGCAGGGCCACGGTGCCGGGCCGGTAGCGGTGCGGCTTCTTCACGCCGCCCGTGGCCGGCGCGCTCTTGCGGGCGGCCTTGGTGGCCAGCTGCTTGCGGGGCGCCTTCCCGCCCGTGGACTTGCGCGCCGTCTGCTTGGTCCGAGCCATCGCAAAGCACCAGAGGTAGCAAACTGCTAGGAGAATGAGAGCGCGGGCTCTCAACCAGTATATATAAGGCGAGGCCCGCTCTCATTGGATAAGGCATCTGTCCATCAAGACCCGTAGGGAAGTTATTGGAAGCCCCATCCACTTCCGGACCGCAGGCCTCCTGGGCGTTTGGACCGGAAATTAACTTCTTTCTCCCACCCACCCTTTCATCTGCGGCTGTTGCCTAATCTTTCTCGCTTCTACCGTCTTTACCTCTTTTCTCTACAATGTTCTTTGGCTTTTCTCCGCAGAACTTAATGTAAATATTACCATTATATGTCTTGTTTCCTGAATAAAAATTTTAAATTTTGGCTCCGGAAACGGGCTATCGTCTGATCTTTTTGAAAAAGCGCGCGCTACACGGGATTGGCCAAGTGATTTTTGAATCTCATTCAAATTTAGGAAAGCCAATTTCCCGTCCGTTTCTTCATTTCTCTTTTTAAGTGTAGAGGTTTTAAAATGTTTCTTAGGCTTTTTCTAAATGCTACTTAACTCGATTTCGCATTTGGTGTTATAGCTACAGTAACATTTACTTTTCACTAACTAGCATTCTCATACGTTTCACAATTTCAACTGAGAGTTGTGGGAAGTGTGGTTAAAGAAACCCTCAAGCGTGTACGTGGTACAAAAAGATGACTGAGCCTTCTTAAAGCCATGCTGCGCCCCGTGATGAGCAGCTCCGCCTAAGGAACCTGACTCGGAGGCCAGCAGTGTTGCTGTTACTTACAATCCACTAGGGCCCCGGTAGATGGGAAAATTGGTGATAATGTGTCCTATTGAGATGCAAAACAACTCAAGAGAGTTATTGCCCCATGGGTCACTAACTATATTTGCACTTAAATAGTCACCTTTCACCAAGCCTTGTTGCCCTCCTGTTTTCTCCCGGTTTAACCCCCAGGGCTTGCAGCACTCATCACCTTAATTACCTGTGATTGTCAAGTGTCCGGGTACCCATTTTCCTTTGCTGATGCTAAATTGTTTTTATTGGAGTTAATGTTCACACACTGCCATCTACTGGTAGGCTGAGGAATTAGTCGCTGTTAAAAACGGACATTTCCGAGCAAGCTCTTTAGTGAAAGCGTGGGTGGCTCTGAAAAGAGCCTTTGGTTTGGATGTTGCGATTTGCTCCTTATTTGCCCTTGGCCTTGTGGTGGCTCTCGGTCTTCTTGGGCAGCAGCACGGCCTGGATGTTGGGCAGCACGCCGCCCTGCGCGATGGTCACCTTGCCCAGCAGCTTGTTGAGCTCCTCGTCGTTGCGGATGGCCAGCTGCAGGTGGCGCGGGATGATGCGCGTCTTCTTGTTGTCGCGGGCCGCGTTGCCCGCCAGCTCCAGGATCTCGGCCGTCAGGTACTCCAGCACGGCCGCCAGGTACACGGGCGCGCCCGCCCCGACGCGCTCGGCGTAGTTGCCCTTGCGGAGCAGCCGGTGCACGCGGCCCACGGGGAACTGCAGCCCGGCCCGCGAGGACCGCGTCTTGGCCTTGGCGCGCGCCTTGCCGCCCTGCTTACCGCGTCCGGACATATTGGCAAACTCCTAACGTGCAGAGAAAGCTGCTGCAAAAAAGCGATATAAGGATGTTAGGTTGAAGAAACCCTTTTATAGTTACAGCTTGGATAGCGCGATAAGACATCTGATTGGTTAAAATATGTTCTGTCCAATAGAAAAGAGAACTGTGTATTTCTTATTTGCATAGACCACGCCCCTCGGCGCCATGTAGTGACTAACCAATCAGAAGTGAGGATTCTTAATTCCTCATTTACATTGAGAAACATATATATACTGAATGAGCTCGCAGCTCTTCACCCTTCATCTTTGTTGTGGAAACTGCGACCAGCAATTCTACAGCCTTTTGCAAACGCCATGCCGGAACCTTCCAAATCGGCGCCCGCCCCGAAGAAGGGCTCCAAGAAAGCCATCACCAAGGCTCAGAAGAAGGATGGCAAGAAGCGCAAGCGCAGCCGCAAAGAGAGCTACTCCATCTACGTGTACAAGGTGCTCAAGCAGGTGCACCCCGACACCGGCATCTCGTCCAAGGCCATGGGCATCATGAACTCGTTCGTCAACGACATCTTTGAGCGCATCGCGGGCGAGGCGTCGCGCCTGGCGCATTACAACAAGCGCTCGACCATCACGTCCCGGGAGATCCAGACGGCCGTGCGCCTGCTGCTGCCCGGCGAGCTGGCCAAGCACGCCGTGTCCGAGGGCACCAAGGCCGTCACCAAGTACACCAGCTCCAAGTGAGGTGCTGCGGCCCCTGTCAAACCCAAAGGCTCTTTTCAGAGCCACCCACTTTCTCTGAGAAAAGCTGTAACTGCCGTTTCTGAGCGAGGTCACTTTCATGCTGTGGGTTCAGTTTGAGCCCTGACTTCCTTGTGGCAAAGTCAGCCCAGGTTCCATCTCCAGGGTCGCTTGGTTTTAAGTGAACGTGGTGCTGGGCCCCAGGGCTGTCCAGTTCATGTTTTATCCCACCTTCAAGGTGCCCTTAGGGCTCTAGGTGTTCACTGAGATGCACCTGCAAAGGGTCCCTTTCCGTACCCTGCAGGTTTCCGATGGGTTTGGAATTCCCCCGCTGGGTAGGAAAGCCGATCAAGGACTTCAGAGAGCAGGGCCCCCAGAGGAGTTCTGATCTGGGCTGATCGTGTGGGAGGAGGGTGGGTCTGGGCAGCCAAACGGGCAGGTAGGGGGGCGCTCCTACCCGGAGCCTGCACTCACCTCGTCTTGCTCCTGGGGCACTAGTTTCTGTGGGGTCCGCCTCGAGCCCTTTGCACACAGGTGACCTGAGATGGCTCTGATTTCTCATTAGAAGTGTTTACCGGTGGCCACAGTCGGTCTGAAACGCCTGTGAATTTTTTTTTACGTCCTAGTAATCCGGGCTGCCACCGCCTGGGCCTTGGGCGGTTCAGCGATTCCCCTAGAAGGGTGGGGAGGGTGGGTTCCCGCTCTGATAAGGGACAAAGGATTTGAATTTCCCGCCCTTCCATCCACGTGTGGCGCCACCTCCTGGCTGACAGCGCTGGTGGGGGGGAAGGGCGTGGAGGGGAAGAAGATGTGCGGCCTGCTATTTGCAATCCTTTTTCCAGAGACGCTGGGACTCAAAATCCAATCCAAACAGACAGGAAAGCCCTTGGGTGGGGAAGAGGGTCCGAGGGGTGGTCCCCGTCTCGGGCTGGGGGAGGGGAGGAAGAGCCGGTGAAGAATCGCTGCTCACTGCTTATTTCTGAGGTGGGGGCGGGGGGGGGGGGATTTTCCTTTGGTGTATGAGCACGATGAAGAAATACTGTAAAATTTAAAGTTGAATTTCTCAAAAAGGAACCCCTTTTAAAGGAAAATTAATTTTCCCCCCCACAGCCCAACATAACAGCCGAACAATGTATGAGAAATTCTTTCTTTCTTGGCATATGCAAAATATAGTTTTGAAAAACACACTTGCCTTAAAAGTCAATAATTTTTGCTGTATAGATTATAAAAAGGCCCTCCCCAAATAAGCTTGTTAGTGAATTCAGGCTGTAGTTTAAGAATCACAAACCCTCGTGCTCTTCCCTTGAGGGGGAAGCGCTGGCAGGTGAGATTACTTCTTATCCTATTTAAGGTGACCTCAGGAGGGGTTATTTTCACCCCATTTTATCCTATACAACTTTGCCTGCCTGCTTGCTTTCAACTTTGCAATCTGTCCCCCGTCCCTCCCCTCTCATTTCTTCTAAATATTTAATACTTTCCCTAAAACGATACTCTTAATTGACAACCTTAGAGAAAAACACCAGGCCTCCTAAACGCAAACCTATAAATGTTATCTGTTCGGATACCTGGCTGATGCTTCACAAGTGAACGAGGAAATAAAAGGAGTCACCCTGGCCTGTGTCGCTCGGTTGGTTAGCATCGTCCTCGGCACCAAAATGTTGCTGCTTCCATTCCTGCTCAGGACACATGCCTGGGTTCGGGCTCTATTTCTCATCTCTCTCTCTCTCTCTCTCTCTCTCTCTCTCTCTCTCTCCCCCTCCCTTCCTCTCTCCTAAAAATCATTAAATATATATATTTTTTAATTCAGATGCCTAGACTCCATGGCAGCTCCCCAGATCTATAGTGGGCAGTAGTGACAAGACAGAAACAAATTTGTTCATCTCCCCAGGTGATTCTGACCAGGCACCAACTTTGAACACAGGGGTCAGTCCCATCAGCTTAAGAGAAATCCTGGAATGGTTAGCAAACTACAGGGTTCCCTGCTTAGGGTGATCTACTCACAAATGAGGGGTGGTTGTCGTTACATCTATTTACTCGCAGCAAGTAAAGGGGACAGGGGCTCACCTCCAATGCTGTCTGCAGAAGGGAGGCTAGACAAGGCTTATACACACCATGTGGTCAATTTCATGTTGATTTCTTCTTTGCAATCAGCTACAGGTACCTGGTTGGGTTGGAGCCGAGCGCATCTGCTTACAGCTGTGTCTGCAAAATACTGTTGCACATTTTAACATTTAGCAAGAGAACCGTTGGGGAAGCACTAACAAGACCTCGAGACCCTTGTCCTCACCGAAGGGTTTATACACGCACTTCCCTAATAAACACCTACATTTTCTCCAGAGCTGCTGCTCTCTGTCAACAAAGAAAACAGGCAAATAACCTGGACGAGATCCCCAACTCTCTTTTCAGTCATAAAAACCCCTACCCAACAGCGGGGTTCTGGGTGCCTGGAGCCAGATGAAGAGGACCGGGAGACTTTTAGTTTGGAGGGAAGATGACTGAGAATCCTGAAAAGAGAAGAAAGGTCCACAAAGAGACAGGTAACAGGAGGTCCAGAGACTGTGCACAACCGGGACCGAGATAGTGAAACCGCACAACCACGGGGCCTGGGCTGCCTGTCACTACGGGAGCCATTTACGAAGAGACAGGGTTGGATCTTACGTGAGCGCTAAGTACAGTAATGCCGGCAGTATGGGCGAGCAGCATGCCATCCACAAAGTCTGCTCGGCCCCCACCGTAAGCCAGCTGCTTATATTGGGTAGAAGGACAAAGGTGACGTGGGAACAAAGGGATTACAGGCACAGAACCACCACAGGTTGCAGGCCATGCAGGCTGGAGGGCGGCTTTCTGAAATAACCAGCATCCTGAGTGTGGTGCCCAAGTGGGAAAAGAAGGGGTGGAGGGATGGGAGCGGCTCTGGGAAATAATGGCAAAGGCTTTTCACCCAGGAGTTCACAGTCCTTGGTGCCATTAATTATTAGTAAATAACCAATGTGGGCGTCCACGTTTCACGTTCCTAAAATGAAGGCAGTGCTGACGCTCTACACTTCCAGGCCAACCTGAACGCCTCCTACCCAAGATATGAGGGACATGGAGACCCAGCGGCTGTCTTAGGCCACCTCCTCTGCAGGTTTCATTGTTCAGATTCTTTAAGAAGCCTGGGGCCACCGAAAGGATTATTTTCCCCTTTTCCCTATTTTCTGAGCTCTAAAAGAGCTAAAGCAACGCGTGGCATCAAGTACCTATTTTTCTTTCTTTTTTAGATGTACCTCTTAAATGTTATCTATTTAGAAATTGCCCTGCTTGTATTTCTTTCCAAAAGACGAATAACCAATTGTCTGAGGACAATAATTCCTGCCTGACTGCGTGTAGGATAGTATTTCGGGGGGAAAAAAACTAATTGATTCAATGATTAGTAAAGAAAGAAAATAAAGGTTCATCAGACCAGATTACAATGGAGCAAAGAAAAAAAAAAAAAAACCTCGTCTCCTATGCAAATGAGGGAGGCAGGCTCTACGTTCCCATTGGTTCTGGGGAAGTGCATGCCTGCTACCTCCCGTTAGTATAAATACTTGTCTTGCTGCCCCTTTAGTTCCATCTCTCTGATCTGGTGCTTAGAAGGCGCTCGCTTCTTCTCAAGAAATCATGTCTGGACGCGGCAAGCAGGGCGGCAAGGCGCGCGCCAAGGCCAAGACGCGGTCCTCGCGGGCCGGGCTGCAGTTCCCCGTGGGCCGCGTGCACCGGCTGCTCCGCAAGGGCAACTACGCCGAGCGCGTCGGGGCGGGCGCGCCCGTGTACCTGGCGGCCGTGCTGGAGTACCTGACGGCCGAGATCCTGGAGCTGGCGGGCAACGCGGCCCGCGACAACAAGAAGACGCGCATCATCCCGCGCCACCTGCAGCTGGCCATCCGCAACGACGAGGAGCTCAACAAGCTGCTGGGCAAGGTGACCATCGCGCAGGGCGGCGTGCTGCCCAACATCCAGGCCGTGCTGCTGCCCAAGAAGACCGAGAGCCACCACAAGGCCAAGGGCAAGTAAGGACCCTGCGTTCCTTTGGCAACAACGCAAACAACTAAACCAAAGGCTCTTTTCAGAGCCACCCACCTTCTCACTGAAAGCGCTGGCACTTTCCATACCGGAGCGGAGGCTTGAAAGGGATCTTAGCTGTAATTTCTCAGCCTAACAGTAGATGGCAGTGGGCAAACGCGCCCCGAAATGCCACTATTTACTCCCAATAAAAACAAGTTTAACATCCACTAAGTAAAACGGTAACGGAGCTACTGGACATCACGGGTAATTAGGGGATGAATACTGTGGGCCCTCAGGGTAGAACCATGGAGACTAGATGGGACCAATGCTTGGTGAAAGGGGCCATTTAAATATAAGTGCATTTAGTAAGCAACAGGGCAATGAAACCGCCCTTCATTGGTTTTTGCATCTTCATGGGACACATCATCCTTTACTCCATCTCCTACGCCACGGCCCCAGTGGGGTGAGTACGGAAGCCCTACTGCTCCCCGTGGACTTAGGTCACAGGCGGAGCTTCTCAACACGGGGCCCAGCGTGACTGTAAGGCCCACGGTCGTCTTTTTTGTGCCACTTACACGTTTGAGGATTTCTTTTTCCTTAACCACACTTGTGGCTACAGTCTCAGCTGAAGTTGTGATACGTATGGGAAAGCTAGTCAGTGGGTAGTAAATGTCACTGTAGCTAGAACACCAAATGTAAAATCAAGGTAAACAAAAAAGCCCACAGAAACGTAAATTTATTTAGAGAAATTAAGAAACTGACAGGAAATCAGCCCCCCTAAACTTGAATGAGGCTCAAAATTTGCTTGGCCAATCCCATGTAGCGCGCGCTTTTTCAAAAAGATCAGACGGAAGCGTTTTCGGGGGCGAAAACTAAAATTCTTCATTTAGCAAACAATGTATATTTTTTAATACTTACAGTAAGTTCTGCGCAGAAAAACCAAAGAACATTGTAGAGAAAAGACGCAGAAAAGGGTAGAGGCCAGAAAGACTGGAAAACGGCCGCTGTTGAAAGGGTAGGTGGGAGGAAGATGTTAATTTCTGATGCAAACGCCCCGGAGGCTCCTGGGATGCGGAAGTGGACGCGGCTTCCAATCACTTCTGGTGGGACTTGATGGACAGATGCCTTATCCAATCAGCGTGGGCCTCGCATTATAAATAATCGTTGAAAGCGCTCACGCTTGTTCAGTGGTTCCCGGCTCCTGGCTGTTAGGAATGGCTCGCACCAAGCAGACGGCGCGCAAGTCCACGGGCGGCAAGGCGCCCCGCAAGCAGCTGGCCACCAAGGCCGCCCGCAAGAGCGCGCCGGCCACGGGCGGCGTGAAGAAGCCGCACCGCTACCGGCCCGGCACCGTGGCCCTGCGCGAGATCCGCCGCTACCAGAAGTCCACGGAGCTGCTGATCCGCAAGCTGCCCTTCCAGCGCCTGGTGCGCGAGATCGCGCAGGACTTCAAGACCGACCTGCGCTTCCAGAGCTCGGCCGTCATGGCGCTGCAGGAGGCGTGCGAGGCCTACCTGGTGGGGCTGTTCGAGGACACCAACCTGTGCGCCATCCACGCCAAGCGCGTCACCATCATGCCCAAGGACATCCAGCTGGCGCGCCGCATCCGCGGGGAGCGGGCGTGAGCTCCGTCCTGCCCACTTGCGCCGAAACCCAAAGGCTCTTTTCAGAGCCACCACATTTTCACTTACAAGAGCTGTGCGCAAACCGTTAATTTATTTCCAGGCAGGAATTACCGCCCTGCGCCTAGAGTGTGAGTTCTTGACTTGGTGTAGGAAGTATTTGAGAACACAAGTCCAGGGGTTTTTGAAAATAAAACCGTGGAGAATAGGAAACCAGGAAGGGCCTAAGGTAGAAGAAGCACAGGGAGAGACCAAGCCGGGCTCCCTGGGCTCCAGAAAGAACTGGGCCAAGTCGGGTTGCTGACCGCTCCCTGTGATAACAACCATGAGCCAAGGTGTTTTCCCGGGTCCTGTCTCGACGCTGTAGAATGAGCTCCTCGGACCAGAAGATTTAAGCAAAGTGTGGAAGTTATTACAGGCAGGCTCCGACTCCCCGGAAGAGGAGGGGGGCCCAGTGGTGGGCTGCCCGCTGTACCCTTGTGGTCAGGGGTATGTATGTATGTGCTACAAGCTGCTCTTCTCTACCTGTGTCGCCACCTGCATGATTCCCTCAATTGTTTTTGCCCAACAACGACCTGAACTCTCTCTGTTTCTATGAGTTCGTACCCCTTGTAGCTGCAGGCCCTCCCTTGGTTTCCCATGCCTCCCGCTGAGTCCAGAAACATTTTCTTGCTTCTGCTTGGTTGGTTCCTGTGGTTACGCTGCTCTAACTGTCATGTCTGCCCCTGCCCTATGTTCCCCCTGCCTTCGTTTTCCGCCGGACCCCTGCCCTATCTGCCTGCGTTTCAAGTTAACCCTCTTACCTGCGGAGTCAGAGAAAAAGGGACTTGGGTAGGTTCGAAGGGTTAGACCAAGACAAAAACCACAGGCCCAAACCTAGATTTAATACCCGATCTAATTGCAGTTCCGACCTCTCCCAGGAATGTCACTAAACCACCAGTTTGGAATTTTCCGGTAAAGCTCTAGTAAGGTCATGGGTCGCATGGGCCCTCTCCATCACATGAGAAAGAAGAGGCAGCCTGCGGGATGAAAATGCTCTTATTCTCTTTCCCCAAAGAGAAACCCTTTCTTCACCTTTGGTGATGGTTACTTGCTCTGTCCCTGTTCCTAGAAAACTCATTTATTTTGTACAACTCCTAGGAGCACCCTTCTAGTTAGTTACAAGTCTGTTGCTGCCCGGTTCAGGAATTGGTTAATAAAGCCAATTAGTTATTCAAATGGACTCAGTTGAATTTTGTTTTTAAAAACAATAAAATGCCGTCTCTTATTTTGAACATTGTATTCTAAGGGCCTCATGTATATCTTAATGCTCTCATGTAGTAGTTCAGCAAAATTTTGAAAATATTGCAAACCTCTAGGAATGATTGCATCTTTATCACTGTCACTTGCGTACAATTCCTTCTGTTAACGTAAAAAAAACCATTGAAACCTGTAAAAAAAATTTGTGAGATTATTTGAGCCAAACTGTCAACATATGCCAGGAAGCAGAACCTCAACGAATTTAGATAAGGTTACATTTGTATTTACACATTTGCAATCAAAGGAGGGATGCAGGTGGGTTACATGAAATTCATTGGTGGTAGATTAAGGAGGAGGAATAAAGCAAAGCAGGGGAAATCCCTGGGATTGGATAAAAAGTAAAATGATGGACACATGCTTAGGTGGGTGCAGGAACAATTAACATGATAATGAAGGAATTTGTGGCATCTGTCCTGGCGCCCAGCACATTTGGCTGTGCCCCAGGGGCTCCAGAAAAAGGGAAGTTACAAGTTACCCAGACATTTCAAGGGTATGTTCTCATAGATGCAAAAAGACAGATAGGCTCAGTTAAGGTAAAGGTTGACCTTGTCAGTGAAGATACCGGCCTAGGAAGTAACTGCCCACCATAACTGCTTTAGTTAAAGTTTAATTTCAGACCATCCTTTGTGGTGACTTTAGGTCTCTGAGTTTGCAAGACCGCCATGCAGGCCTCCCCTGAGCTGTCAGGTCAGCATGTGGCCCCTTTTGTCCACACTTCTAGCTTCAGCATTTATGACAGCTTTCCTGGAATTGGATGATCCAGCCCCAGGGAAGGGCGAGCACCCCTCCACCCTCTGCCTTAGGCCAGAGAACAGGGCGTCAGCCCCTGGAATCCACATTCTTTCCCTTTGCGAACCCCATTGTTTAAATGCATGAGCTCAACTTGTTTAAAGGGAAGCACACTGCCCATGCTCGGGTTAGGCTGGAAATGCTCTGGAACCCTGCCTTGTGCTTTAGTGCTGCCTGTATTATAAATATTTTACACAGAAGTCAGGGCGATAGGAACTTATTGTCAAAGAACTATCAGCTGTAACCGGAAAGGGGGCCTGGCCCTGAAGGGTCTGCCTAGGGCAGCCGGTAGGGTGTGGGTTGGAGACTTGGTGGAGGAAACAGTTCACAACGGGAGTCGGGGTGAACTTTCAAGGACCTGTATTAAAGCTGGGGACCCAGAAACAAGGAAGGGCTGGGGACGTGATCCAGGCTGCACTGCTTGGCTCCCTAAAAGTCAGGGGGAAGGGGCCTTGGGGCAGGTTCAGGGGCTTTGTCTGGGACGAACTGCTGCTGCCCTGGTCGCTGGCCTCGTGGGGTTCCTTAGAGCTTAGAAGATGCTTCATGGGGGGAGTTGGGGAGGGGGCTTACTCCTGGGGAAAAGAGCGCACACTTCGTTTTGAAGGGTTTTAAAGGCTGGGCATTTAGGGAAGTTCTTAGGGGAGATCTCTAAGAATCCCCATCAGCTTTGTGCTGACGCACCAGAATGAGATTTATGCTCTTAGCGTCACCTGTCCTTGGGCTTGTTGGCAAATGGCGCTGATGGGATGCCTGCTCTCTGTCGCCCTGAGTAAGTGGTTTAAGCTCTCTACGCTCTGGGAAGAAGCGCAAACTACTCTTAAGTGTCCCTGGTTTAGGGAGACAGGGCTCACCAGGTGGCTGCACACTGCCGTTTCGCCCTCTCGGTTCCCCTGTCCCGCTTGGCCCGGCTTACAGCCTGTTCCATGATCCTGTCTCAGTTATGGACAAGTGCGCGTCCTTTGCGTGGAGACGGCCAAGAAAACTCAGCTTGACAGACAGGCCAGTAGCAGCCTGAGAGCAGCCCCCTCACCAATTCCAGACCCAAAGCCTGGCTGGGTTGCTTGGCAACCCATTTACCAATTCCTTTGTCCCTTGCGGTTTGGGCTTCTTTTAATTCCATGTTGGAAATGATCCAAAAATATCCATGGGCTGAACACACCCACAAAGGAGCTAATTTCGTTTGCGTACACGGTAGACCCTCCTGCTCGGGATTTCTTATTTTCTAAATAACAGAAAATCTCCTTACTCCGTGTTTCCTTGAGGGTCTAGAAGCAGGGGCGGGGACTCGGCTGTTTCCCGCCTTTTCCGGGCTGTTTCAAACCAGGTCCGCCCCCTGGCTATTTAAGAGGCTGCAGCCGCCAGCGCGGGAACCAGTGCCTCTGACTTCTGCTCAGTCACCATGTCCGGTCGCGGCAAAGGCGGGAAGGGCCTGGGCAAGGGCGGCGCCAAGCGCCACCGCAAGGTGCTGCGCGACAACATCCAGGGCATCACCAAGCCCGCCATCCGGCGCCTGGCGCGGCGCGGCGGCGTCAAGCGCATCTCCGGGCTCATCTACGAGGAGACGCGCGGGGTGCTCAAGGTCTTCCTGGAGAACGTGATCCGCGACGCCGTCACCTACACGGAGCACGCCAAGCGCAAGACGGTCACGGCCATGGACGTGGTCTACGCGCTCAAGCGCCAGGGCCGCACCCTTTACGGCTTCGGCGGCTGAGCCCGTCCCCCCGCCTCGTGTCCCCCCAAAGGCCCTTTTCAGGGCCCCCCACTCCCTCTCGGAAGAGCTGCGCGCGCTGTCGTGCTCGTGTTTCTGTGGACACGTTTTCTCGTGTTTGATGGCGGGGATTTCAAGCTTTGGCAGGAGCTGCAGGCTCCATGGGGGCTCCTCCGGCAGTTTCTATGCAGGGCCCCACAGTCGCGGCGCCCTGGGCCCTTTGGGAGGGATTGGGGGCTTCCGGGGGTCATCCTTAGGAAGAGGCAACCGGGATGGGCACGAATTTAAAGTTCTAGGGCACTTAGGGTTTTCTTTTTCTGGCAGGGACACCCCTTGTGCCCTGTGAAAGGATCAAGCAAAGACAAGCCTGGTTGGGGAGCAGCAGTTTGCAGAAACGCGGAGCCCTAGAAGCGTCGCTGGCCTAGTTCTTAGTTCAGGAATTAAATGTTTCTGCAAGTTGTGGATCTGCGAGGGTGCAGCCAACACCTCCCCCCCCCCCCCAAGGGAGTCAGATCGATTAAAGTTAGACATTTCCAGCGAAACCTGGGCTATTCCAACTGGATTTGCCCTGGCGACGTCACGAAGGGTTGACATTGGACTCCTGTCCTTCACCCAGGCTTCGGGCTCAGTGTCGTCACCCCCATTTTCCCCACAAACTGGGTGAGCTCAGGTTTAAATGTAACTAGGCCTTGCTTAGGTCCATTCTCACGCCGGCCCCCCCTTGAGCCCCAGGCTAAGCAGTTTGTAAATTCCATAGAATAGACGAAGGGGTCAGTGTCCTAACGCCGGTCCCTGACCTCTTCTGCGACCTGCGGCCTCACAGCACTTGGGACGGAGCTCGCTCGGTCACAGGCTCTGCTCTTAACCTGCTGTGACTCCTAACATTGTTTCCCCGGACACTCCCCCGCCCCTTAAAAAAAAAATCATGGGCTGTTTAAACACAATGGGTTGGCACATCGGTTTTTAATAGTCTGCATCTTAGAACCTTATGCATATTTGCATAACTCATGGACGCAGACAGCAGGGTGGCGAAGGCCTGGGGGTGGGGGTGGGGCGGGCTGGAGGTCAATGGGGGAAAGGGGGACATATGTAATACTTTCAACAATAAAGATTCATTTAAAAAATACTCTGCGTCTTTGAAAATGTTCCTTACCATCATTCTTAAATAAGTATATTTTTATTGATTTTCAGAGAGGGAGGAGAGAGAGAAAAATCAATGATGAGAGAGAATCAGATCGGCTGCCTCCAGCACGCCCCCTACTGGGGATCGAACCCGCGACCGGGGCATGTGCCTTGACCCGGAATGGAACCCTAGACCCTTCAGTCCCCAGGCCGACGCTCTATCCATTGAGCTAAACCAGCCAGGGCGCCATCATTTTTTTTCTTTTAATGGTCTATCACCTCTCCCCTACCTGAATGCAGTGAATGGGATTCAGAATGGAGGCAATACTAGCTAGACTTGAGTTACAAGGCTACACAGATGTCAGACTTAAATTTGCCTTAATCTTGTTCATTTCAACCACAGCACCGACACTCGGCACACAAACGGGTGTAGGATGACCTTTGTAGCAGCCATTTTGGAGGAGGGTGGCCCTGAAAGGCGGAGGGAGGGGAGAGCAGGGGCCGCAGGGCAGAGAGTCTGTGCCCAGGGGGAGCCCCTCCTTCCCAAACGCCAGGTGAGGCCTCGGGCTGTGAGACCCCGAGTTAGAGCCGCGCCTCCTGGTCTAGTGGACGGTGATTCACTCTGCTCCGCCCGGGGCTTGGGGAGGGCCCGCCTGCAAGTGAACGGAAAGGACAAGGCCCAGCGCCATTGAAACCCAGCACCACCGGGTTCGGGGAGGAGGCGGGAGCGGGGGGGCGGGGTGAGCGCATCCTTCCCGACATAGGCCCGGGCTAGGAGCCAGCCTCCAACTGGGAAATCCTATTTTACCCAACCCGAGTTCCCCTTCCCTTTTTCTCCCTCCCCCAATCAGACCTGCTCCCGAGAACTGAGGGCGCCGCCACTCGGGTCCCTACGCAGCCTGGGTGAGGCGCCCCCATTGAGCCTGAAGCTCCAGCTAAAGGTTAAGGCCCCGTCGGCATCCAACACGAGAAACTGTGGCCACAGGAACATGAGCACAACGCGAGCAGCTCTTCCGAGAGGGAGTGGGCGGCCCTGAAAAGGGCCTTTGGGGGGAGCCGGGGCGGGGACGGGCTCAGCCGCCGAAGCCGTAGAGGGTGCGGCCCTGGCGCTTGAGCGCGTAGACCACGTCCATGGCCGTGACCGTCTTGCGCTTGGCGTGCTCCGTGTAGGTGACGGCGTCGCGGATCACGTTCTCCAGGAAGACCTTGAGCACCCCGCGCGTCTCCTCGTAGATGAGCCCGGAGATGCGCTTGACGCCGCCGCGCCGCGCCAGGCGCCGGATGGCGGGCTTGGTGATGCCCTGGATGTTGTCGCGCAGCACCTTGCGGTGGCGCTTGGCGCCGCCCTTGCCCAGGCCCTTCCCGCCTTTGCCGCGACCAGACATGGCTTTGCAGGTAGAGAAGCAGAAGCAACTGGCGAGGAGGGAAAGAGCGGGTTCTTATATAATCCGCCAACCCCTCCCCCCCCCATCCACCCCTCCCTCAGCCGAGGTAGTGATTGGACAACGCGCTGGCGGGACATGTGACGTCACCGCCCCTCCCTTGGTCCCTCCTCCAAACCCGAGGGCGGGGGGAGCCAGAGCCCAGCTTGAAAGAGTATTATTGATTGTTCTTTATCTGCAGTTACTCTACGGGACCCTGAGGAAACTCAAGGTTCCAAAAGATATTTCAAGCAGGAAAGACAACATGAAAAGGCAAAAAGGTCACTTGACAGTAAACTTTGACAAGATCACAGGTAGAAATGGACGTTCCTAGTAAATGACAAGCCTGCTTTTGAGATTTGGGCCGTATTAACCCTTGAAATGCCAAGTCTTTCACGTCCCTCAAACTTTGGATCTTAATTAGGGCTTTAGGGAAGAATAGCACTGAAGCTAACATGGGGAAGGGCAGGTAGTTTCCACGGTGCAAACTCGGGGTAATGTGTACCTATGTGCTAGTTTACGCCCGAACTACCAAGCACATGAATGCTTATACTAATCCACTGCGGGTAGGGAGCGTTTCAGCCCTTTCCTGCAAAAGGTGGGTGGCTCTGAAAAGAGCCTTTGGGAAAGGAAGACGTGAGAATCAGGCCCGCTCCCCGCGGATGCGGCGCGCGAGCTGGATGTCCTTGGGCATGATGGTGACGCGCTTGGCGTGGATGGCGCACAGGTTGGTGTCCTCGAACAGCCCCACCAGGTAGGCCTCGCACGCCTCCTGCAGCGCCATGACGGCCGAGCTCTGGAAGCGCAGGTCGGTCTTGAAGTCCTGCGCGATCTCGCGCACCAGGCGCTGGAAGGGCAGCTTGCGGATCAGCAGCTCCGTGGACTTCTGGTAGCGGCGGATCTCGCGCAGGGCCACGGTGCCGGGCCGGTAGCGGTGCGGCTTCTTCACGCCGCCCGTGGCCGGCGCGCTCTTGCGGGCGGCCTTGGTGGCCAGCTGCTTGCGGGGCGCCTTCCCGCCCGTGGACTTGCGCGCCGTCTGCTTCGTACGAGCCATGACTAATAAAGCAAGAAAATAGGCAGCAGATTGTAGAACAAATATGTCTCCTGGAATCACCGCTGCTATTTATAGGAAGTCGTGTGCAGCGATTGGGTGAGGAAAATGTTTAGATATGACGTTACAGGTTCTGATTGGGGTATATTGGAGCTTTTCAACAACGGTGCAGTTTGATATTTTTTTACTTTTGTTCTCCACCGTATCCGATTTTCATAATCTGAGTTCAAAGCTTTGAGCATTATGTTGTCATAAAAGTGCAAGCATTGGCCTCAATGGTACTACAGCTTTTTAGTTCTGTGTATTTATTTGGTTCTTGGGAAAGGAGATATTGCCGCTGCCACCACCTCCTCCCCCGACCCCCCCACCCCACTCCCGCCATTCCTGTTGCACAGCCGGAGATCAGGCAAGTTTCTGTAACCTTTTAATGGACAGAAGGGCTTCTTTAAACCTACAAGACAGTAAATCACAGAAATGGCCCCTGTAACCAGGCGCCTTTTGTTACGTGTTTGTGTTCTGTGTCCTACACTTGGAATTTCTGAAACTCACGTTTCTAAAACCATAGTACTCTTCCCCGGTGCGAAAAAACTGTGACGCCCAGCACCAAAGTGGATGCACAGCGCCCTGGCCCAATAGTTGGCTCTTGGACCCTAAGGAGAACTACTTAACAATTTCAAGACCTCACCTTTTACTTAATTTTTTTCCAATCTTGAAAGATACAAACGTGGCTCTTTTTTTCACTAGGATGAGGGAGACCAGATTGTAGTGTATTTTGATTAGCTGAGTCCATTATGGCGAACAGCCAGGTAGTAAGCAGATCCTAGCATCCGTCGTTGGCATAGGTAAAGGCTCCTCAGCCTAAAAGACTTAGTTTAGCATTTCCATTTTAAAAGCTTCCTTTGATTACCATTTGACTTATCACCCCCAGTTAGATTTCTTTACATCTTTCCAAAAATACACACTCCGTCTTGGAGGAATATTTATACCTGTGTCATTATAACTGTCCTCTTCGAAATTCTTAGAAATTATGTGATGTATTTTTAAAAGGTAGACTCTCCCGAAAGTGGGAGGTAGAAACGGTGGTAAAGAAGACGGAGGCAATGTGTTTGGGACCCTGACATTAGTGGATGAACAAATCCCTAGGTTGCTGAGTAAACGGGGAAACCCCGGGTAGCAGAGGAGACGACCGGTTTGAGAACCGCGGCAGCGCGCGCGCGGGAACATGACGTCACTGCCTTGGTTTTCCCGCCGCCGGCCCGTCGGACATTTGCATTGTAAAGGCATTTAACCGCTCTAAGGTCTCAGACAGATCAGGAAGTTGGCGCTAATTGTCCCCCGGGGTGTGTCTTTTCACTTTTCAAACGCAC
>NW_005871764.1:189608-195728 GCF_000147115.1 Myotis lucifugus | reverse complement strand
CAAGGCCGTGAAGCCCAAGAAGGTGGCCAAGAGTCCAGCCAAGGCCAAGGCCGTGAAGCCCAAAGCGGCCAAGGCCAAGGTCCAAGCCCAAGAGGCGCGCCCCAAGAAGTAGGTCCGGGTTGGAACCTGTTCCTATAACCCAACGGCTCTTTTAAGAGCCACCTACTGCTGCTGGAAAGAGCTTGGGGTGCGCGGGCCTCTGGCTCAGTGAGATCTCGGCCCCCCTGCAGATGCAGCCTCGGGACCCCCGGGAAATTCTCACTCGGAGCCCAAAGTTACCGGGAATGTTGGGGGGTTCGCGGTGGTTTACCCGCAGCAGGACTTGGGAAACACCAGTCCTGTGTGTTCACCTGAGGGTTTTAGTAGACCCACACCCCAAGCTAGTCAGTCACCGAATCAACCAGAACATTTTAAAAGAAAAAGATTCCCAGCCCAGGCTGGGAGGGCTCCCTTTTCCAGGCAGGGTTTCCCTGCGGCCTCAGATGGAACTGGGAACAGCATTGCTGGAGCGGTCTTCTCTGAAGTTGGGAAATGCTTTTGGGGTGTCCCGTGAAACCTTGGGCTCAACATCTGCCCTGGCAGCCGCAGGCGAGCTGTCCCGAGTGGCCGTGAGTCACCCGTGTGTCCAGCAGGTGGGCCTCTGGCGCCTGCACAACACGCCGACCTCTGACCCTGGCAGGTTAGCTGACTGCCCCGTAGCTTCTAGCTGTTGTCAGGAGCTCAGCTGCCAGGGCACGAGAGAGCCGGAGCCCAAAGCCCTTCCCGGTTTGCCTTCTGGAGAAACAACTGGCCGGATCGGGTCACATTTGCAATTCCCTGCCTCTCACCGGTTTTCTACCTGGTGGCGTGCACTGTGCCAGATTGAACACACACGTGGGACACGGTCGCAGAATTGCCCCTTTAAGCTTTAGGAATTTTAATTCTGGGGTTCACAGTGTACTGCCCTTTTTCATATCCTAGAGCAATCAGTATATGATGAGCCTGGTTTCCTCGCTGTTCCTTAAGGCAGCTCAATTCGTTCGTTCATTTTTAATATATTATTGATTTCAGAGACGGAGAGATAGAAACATCAATGATGAGAGAGGATCATGGATCCGCTGCCTCCTGCACACCCCACACTGGGGATGGAGCTGCAACCTGGGCGTGTGCCCTGACCAGGAATCAAACCCTGACCTCCTGGTTCCTAGGTGGACGCTCAACCACTGAGCCACACCAGCCGGGCTGCTTTTTCTCTTAACAAAACCTTGAGAAAGTCCTTTGAAGTCAAGTCATCTTTTAAAAAGTGTCCTCCACGTGGGGTAGCGATGATAACCCATTAATAAGGATTGAGGTTCCCATTTGCCACTCCTGGCCATGGTGCGTAGACAAGAGAGTTCTAGTGCGGACATTGCCAGAGGAGAGTGCATTTTAATTTTCAGTTGGTTGCTGCTGACATATCCTGAAAATAGCTCTCCTCCCCCGCCAGCCCTGACGGGAGGTCTCCTTAACTCTGCAAGTCTACAACGTGTGGAATGATTTCACACCGTCACTCATTCTTTAGGTTATTGGTCACTTGAATATGCACTTACATGGTTTGCTCATCGCTGGGAAGTCAGTCTGTCTTTCTCTTGTCCCATTGGCTTTCTTTTCTTACATATAATAGAAAAATAACCTTATATTTATCTCCTGTGTGATAGTTTTCTAATAGGGGTTTTTTTTTTCTATATTTTCGTTGTCTATGATGTAGTTTCCACTTATATGTGTTATATATCACAAGTCATTAAATATATGTACTTTTGGATATTAAATGTTTTCATTACAAACAATGCAATGGTTACACCGTGTTTCGCTTCTGCCTTTTGCTTTAAAAAGAACAGCCGTGTTCTCACAACCATGCGATGTTCTGTGGAATCTGGGCCCTCGCCTGGGTCGGTTGCCCAACTGAAACTAGGAAAGTTCTCCAGACAAGACGCCGTCGAGAACTAAATCAACCAGATTAAGGACACCCGGCGTGGCTGGCACCCTCACTGACCAGTCGTCTTCACCGGTGACCCCCAACATTTGCCTTTAGAAAACTCTGGATTGAAAAGCATCCCAGAGCCTGGGTTTCAGGGTGGCTCCCCATTTCCCCGAGTGGGAAGCCGTCGGGCACACACGACGTGACGCGAGTGAGTGCCGTATCTTCACATGTGCAGTCCCATCGGGGCCCTGGCAACCCCATGAGACAGAACTGTCCCTAATGTTCAGGTGGAAGGGAGGGAGGGAGGGAGGGCGCTCAGGCCTTAAGCGGGGCACCCCAGCGCCTGCGTGGAGATGGCTCCTTGCTTTGGAGCTGGGCAGGGACAGTGTGGATCTCGGCGGTATCTTGGGGTCCTTCCCCCGCCCCTGACAGCCCGAGAACCACGGAAGCAGGCCAATTTGTTCCTCAGCGCGCCGTCCGTGTTCCTTCCGACACGTTCATTATATTTTTAAGTTGTTGCTTGTCAGCAATTCCGCCTCCTTATGGGGTCCCCTTGCGGTCCAGACCCTGAGCACAGAGCTTGCCTGGCGTTGTGGGGGCCGTTCCTGCCTCCAGGAGCTCAGCACTGCTTTATTTATTTATTTATTTATTTATTTATTAATCCTCACCCGAGCTTTCTATTGATTTTCAGAGAGAGTGAAAGATAGACAGAATTATTGATGTGAGAAAAGCATATCTATTGGTTGCCTCCTGCACGGGCCCCAACCAGGGAGGAACGTGCCAACCGGGCATGCGCCCTTGGTGGGAATGGAACCATGACACCCTAGTTCATAGGTCCACACCCAACCACGAGCCGCGCAGGCCGGGTGTGGCTCAGATTATTAATCAACGGGTCAGTGGCTAAAAGACTCACCGCTAGTTTGGTTTTTCTGTTCTTTTCTGCAAATCCCCCCTCACCCCCGCCCTCCCAAGCTCAAACCATGTCAAACACACTGGGGGGGGGGGGGGGGGGACTTGGGCCTCCTGACCTCAGTCACCCCACCAGTCACCCCAGGACGTCTGGAAATCAAAGCTCTGAATCCTGAGAAGGGGGATGGAGAGGCCGAGGGTCAGACTGACCCCCTGTGGTATTTTTACAGTCTTTTTTATATATTTTTTTTATTGATTTCAGAGAGGAAGGGAGAGGGAGACAGAAACATCAACAAGAAAAAAATCATGGATTGGCTGCCTCCTGCACACCCCAACTGGGGATCGAGCCCGTAACCCGGGTGGGAATAGAACCGTGGCCTCCTGGTTCATAGGAGGACACTCAACCACTGAGCCACCCAGCCCAGCTTTCTCTCTCTCTGTCCATCCCCCGCCCCCTACCCCCCGCAGATGTATCCAGGACCCACTCACAGCCCAGCATTGTCTGGGCAGGGAAACCGCATGGAGAACACAGGCCCGAACCCCGCCCTAGGCCTTCACTCATTCTCTCTCCTGCTCTCCTCACTCGTCCGGGCTGGGCAGGAACAGGGGGGAATACGGGTAAACCTGGAGATAGGGCCGCAGGGCGTCCGGGAAGGCGGCCCTGGGGAAGGTGAACATGTGCGAGCCCGAGGTCCCGCTGTAGAAGGACACAAGCCCCACCTCGCAGTCCAGGAGAACCCCCACGACCAGGGGCCGCTCCTGCAGGCGCAGCGGCGTGCGCGGCCAGGTCAGCGCCACGTAGCCGTCCTTGGCGCCCAGCCGCAGGGCCCAGAAGCCGGTCTCGGGCCTCTGCGTGGTCCCCCCGAGCCGCTGCACGCTCTCCAGGCAGACGCCCACGTCCCAGCCCGTGCCCTCGCCCACGTCCACCTCGAAGTACCGCCGCCCGGACGCGAAGCTCTGCCGGCCCAGGATGCAGGGCGAGGCCATGAACCTCCAGGGAGAGGTGTCCGCCTCGCGCTGGGGGCCCCGCGTCACTTGTCTCTGATCCTGGGACACAATTAGTTCCGGATGCGCTGTTTCTGGATCCAGAGTCACGCCCACTGCAAGGGAGGGAGGAAAACAAAGATTTGGTTTTTGCGCGCCGAGAACACTTCCTTTTCTTTTATTGTATTTTATTATGTATTCATTTTTATGCAGGGATTTTATTTGCTTGTTTGTTTGTTTTTCAACTCTCGATCAAGGATGGTTTTCCATTGATTGATTGATTTTTATTATTTTTTTAAAATATATTTTTATTGCCCTAACCTGTTTGGCTCAGTGGATAGAGCATCAGCCTGCGGACTCAAGGGTCCCAGGTTCGATTCCGGTCAAGGGCATGTACCTTGGTTGTGGGCACATCCCCAGTAGGGAGTGTGCAAGAGGCAGCTGATCGATGTTTCTCTCTCATCGATGTTTCTAACTCTCTATCCCTCTCCCTTCCTCTCTGTAAAAAAAATCAATAAAACATATTTTTTTTTAAAAAAATATGTATATATATATATATATATATATATATATATATTTTTTTTTTAATGACTTCAGAGAGGAAGGGAGAGGGAGAGAGATAGAAACATCCATGATGGGAATCATGGATCAGCTGCCTCCTGCACGCCCCACACGGGATCGAGCCCGCAATGTGCCCCAGCCCTGTGCCCTGACCTGGAATCAAACCCCAACCTCCTGGGGGAGGGGGGGGGGGGCTCGGGCAACCGCTAGGGCCACACAGTTTATTTTACTTTATTTAATTTTATTTTTTAAGTTCTAGGGAATAAGTTTATTGTGGCAGAGCGTGTCACACACGACTGAGGGTGCGTACATTAGTGACATCACTCTGCGTCCTCCATCGGGTACAAGTGTGACAGGTTTCCTGCGTCCGGTTCCCACCATCACCTGCACGGCTTCCTCACTCTGACCCGTGAACATTTAACCCGACGGCTTCTGCTGACGCTCTGGTTCCAAACAAAACTCTGCATAAGCCTCTGAGTCCACCTCATCGTCAATATCATCCAAGTACGGTCACCACCCCGGACACACCTGCTCCGTTTTCTTCACAATCTGGAAAATGAGTCTTCTCTTCAAGTCACTCTTTTTTGTTTTTAATAAATCTTGATTGTTGAAAGTATCACATATGTCCTTCCCCCTCCCCCCCTCCCCTCCCGCCCTCACCTCACTCCTGATTGAATCGTGGTCGTCTGGATCAGCTGCAGGGAGAGGAACACCATCCGCTGGACCCAATGGTGGTTCCGTCACAAAACAGTTGGGATCATTCTCAGGTGCTGCTTCTTTTGGATGCTGATGTGGCATGGACTCTCCCCCGGTTACTTGTCTGGAGCTCTACAAGCTTCAAGAGCGTGTGCCTCACGTCGACAGTTCAGGGCGCGTCCAGGATGATGTATGCAATTGTCCCCATACTTTTGTCCATGTCCATCCTTCCTTGTCCCTTCCAGGCATGTTCCAACCCAGGCCCTGTCAACTCCAGGAATTTTACTGCACAAATTGAGTTATCATCCACAGAGTTAGAAAGGAGGGCATCCAACAACCCCCGAAAAGCAGCTGTTTGAGCCTGTCCATAATCCCCTTTGATCTTCAGTGGAAGATAAAGATCTCCTTGCAAGAGCACGAACCCATGGAATCGTTTCCGAGCTGCTTCATCCCCCTTGGCAGCTTGATCTCTAGGCTCATAATCAGCCTGACATCTTTGAAGGAGCACTTGGCGGAAGCTGCCCCTCTGTGAGCGAATGGTCAGGTGACGGGACAGGTAACCACACAGGCGAGCTCCCCCGCTGCGGAACCTTGGCACGGACATGGCCTGTTGATAGATGAGGCCCACAAGTTCTTCCAAAGCCTCGTCCGTGGTGACCCGGCCACTCAGGGTCTCTGCAAACTGTTCCATGTCAGTGTCACAACTGCCAGGCTGCTCTGTCAGACGGTTAAAGAAATCCAAACGAATACGGACAGAGGGAGACCATCCTCCCAGGGTCGTGGTGATTAGAAGAACCTCAGGGGTAGAATTCAGGGCGCTGGCAGACAGCATGGGCATTCACAGGGGAGCGACGACCACCCCGAGACTTGGACTCCCAGTTCTGCTGGGGTCTCGTTTGTTCCAAGAATGTCCCTTCAGAGGGTGGGGAAGGGGCGGCTGCAGGTTTCCTCCCAGGATCCTTCCTTGCGGACACACAAAGGGCTCCTGAGCGCCAATGAGCCACGCACCCGTGGGCCCGGGTGGGTTCGGG
>NW_005871764.1:182000-189075 GCF_000147115.1 Myotis lucifugus | reverse complement strand
GGAACACCAGCTGATGGGCTGCTGCTCCCTCCCAGAAGCACAGGGCAGGCCCGGCCTTCGGTTCGGATGGGATGGGCCTTATACCCTGGTCGGCAGGGCACCTGGATGACTCTGAAGAGCAATCCTGTTCTTTTAAATCTTAGGACACACACACTAACGGAACAGGGGCACGTTTCTTACATGGGAACAGGGGGTACGTTTTTGTTAAGTTTCCTTCCCAGGCCCTGAGCGAAGTGACTGGGGAGGTGACTGAGCTGTGAGGCCAGCGAGCAGAACCCATGAGCAGGGTCAGGCCCACCCACCAGGAGCCAAAACACCATCTGACCAACAGCATCTCCTCGCCTGGGGACTGAGGACAAGAGCTGACGGCTGAGACCCCCAGGGCTGCACACAGCACCCAGCCCTTCCCCTTTATAGTCCGGTCCCTGCACCTGCTGGGAGACAGGACTGGATGGGTGTAAGCGCCCTGCCTGCTGGGTGGGCCGCCTTCTCAGTAAACAAATGCCTTTTCTGACTCATCCCTGCCTTGGTGACCGGACACAGCGACAGGCAGCCAAGCCCACCCGGGGGTTTCTGGGTAACAGACGGACACCCCGGGCAACGATCCCCACTCTGGCCTCTGGACGGTCAGCACAGCAGGACACCTCTCAGTCTCTGAGCCTGGCGCCTCCTTGCTGAGGTGCTGGGGAGCCTGCGGCTGCTTAGGGGGGTGGGGAGCCCAGCAAGCTCCCTCTGGCCTCACCTCCCTCAGAGCGCACCTGCCAGAGGCCACCTGTCATAAAGCCTCAGGGGTGGGTGGGTGCACGGCGCCCAGACTGGGCCCTGAGGTGGCGGCCACAGTGACCCAGGGGGCAGAGCAGCCATGAGACATGGTCACCCTGAGGGGTGCCCCCCAGTTCCACCAGCCGGACCTGGGACCAGCAGCGGCCGGGGAGGTTCACCTTCCTGAGGCTAAAAGTGAAGCATAGTAACCTCCATTTTGTATAGAAAACTGCTGTTAAAATTCTCTGCTGTTGTTAGATAATCCCTTGTTCTGTAAACTCTGTCATTATAAACTATGACACTTTAAGACAGTCTGTTATTCTGTAAAATAACTTTGTTTTTAGTTCAAATAATAGAAAAAGATCAACTTAACTGTCTGACCTTGCAAGCTACCATCCAATGTAATAGACTAAAATAGACTAATACTGATAATAATTATGGCACATACAAACTCATTATGTATTCAAGGTTACAACTGTCTGTAACAGTAACTCACAGAGAGCCCTTTGTAATATCTGCAAAGAGGCTCAAAAGGTATAAATACCGGAAACTTCCTGTATGAGTTGCTCGGAGATTTGGAAAGAGACACCTCCCTCAGGGCCCCACACAATAAACGACTCCTAGTTAATTGGCTCATTAAGGCCTCTTGTCTGTCATTCGATGATTTACCATAAACAGAAGGAGGGCCCATCAGGCCAGGCTCACCCATCACTCATGAGGCGGCCCCACCTGGTCTCCGCCATCACCTGCCCGTCAGGATTCTGTGCCCCTGGACACAGGCACCTGGGAGTGGAAGCCATCCCCTGAGCCTGTTCGGCCGAGGAACCCACCCCCCTACCTGCAGGGGGATTTTATTTTTCTTGATCCTCACCCGAGGATAATTTTCCAGTGATTTTTAGGAAGAGTGGGAGGGAGAGGGAGAGACAGAGAGAAACATCGATGTGAGAGAAACACATCGATTGGTTGCCTCCTGCACAAGCCCTGACCACGGCCTGGACCAGGGAGGAGCCAGCAATCAAGGTACGTACCCTTGACCAGAATGGAACCCAGGACCCTTTGGTCCTCAGGCTGATGCTCTATCCACTGAACCACACTGGAGTTTTGAGCCAAATTACAATTTTCTGATTTATACATAGAGCGCTATAGACCAGTGGAAGCCACCTTGTAGATTTTATATTCTGTTCAATATTCTAAAAAAAATAGCCTTAGCCCAGCTGGTGTGGGTCAGTGGTTGAACATCAACCTATGAACCAGGAGGTCAGGGTATGATTCCCTGTCAGGGCTCATGTCCAGGTTGCAGGCTCAATCAATGATTCTTTCTCATCATTGGTGTTTCTATCTCTCTCTCCCTCTCCCTTCCTCTCTCAAATCAAATTTAAAAAAAAACATGTTAAAAAATGATAAGAAATAAAAATAAAATAAATTTGCCTTTATGCCCTAGCCGGTTTAGCTCAGTGGATAGAGCGTCGGCCTGTAGACTGAAGGGTCCCAAGTTCAATTCAGGTCAAGGGCACACGCCTTGGTTGCAGCCTTGATCTCAAGCCTAGAGCTGGGCACCTGTGGGAGGCAACCAATCAATGTGTCCCTCTCCCATCCACGTTTCTCTCTCTGTCTCTCCCTCTCCCTTCCACTCTCTCTAAAACCAAAGGAACAATATCCTGGAATGAGGATTAACAAAATGACTAAATAAGAATAAGAGAAATCTGCCTTTGAATCCCCCAAACTGATGTGCCACCACTGAACGAGGCAGGCGGTCCTCTGTTCCCACGACCCCCCTCCCCCCAATTCCCCTTCAGGAGCTCAGGACCCGCCCCCTTGGGGTCCTCCCAGGGCTCAGCCTCACCTGCAGCAGCTTCTGGAAGGAGCCCTGGCATCGCTCCTCCAGCTCCAGGATGTGGCTCTCGAGCTCGAGGCTCTGCTGCCCCAGGTCGGCCTCACTGCCCCTCAGTCTCTGCAGAGTGCGCTGTTCCTCGCTCTCCAGTCTCCACAGGTACGACCTCTCCTCCTCCCTCAGGAAGCTGTGCAGGTTCTGGAAGTCCACCTGGATTTTCTGTCTCTGAGCCTCTATCTTCTCCTACAGTCAAGAGAGGACGCTCAGCCCGGCCGGCGGGGCTCAGTGGTTGAGCGTCCACCTGTGACCCAGGAGGTCACATTGGATTCCCGGTCAGGACACAGGCCTGGACTGTGGCTCCATCCCCAGTGGGGGGCGTGCAGGAGGCAGCGATCCATGATTCTCTCTCCTCTTGGATGTTTCTATCTCTCTCCCTTCCTCTCTGACATAAATACAAATATAAAATAAAGTAAAAAAGAAAGAAAGCTGGAAACCCAGTGGGGACGGCTCTCAGTAAACAGGCATGTGATCCTGCGGCTCCGACAGGCACTGGCCTCCTGGCCATTTCCTGCTGGAAGGAGGGGGGGGGAGGGGATGAGCTCTCATCGATGTGGACAAGGAGGACAATGGCTTCTTCTCGGGGCTCCACCTGCTGCTCTGGTTCAGTGACACCATCCCTGTGCTTGGCCCGATCAGACCCTACGCCTAAGCGCCAGGACAGACAGAGCTTGACACCAAGAAATCCCTGTTCTTTTTGCTGTTGTTGTCGTTAATCCTCACCCAGGATATTCTCTCCATTGATTGTTAGAGAGAGGGGAGTGGCAGGGAGGGAGGTGGGGAGAGAGAGAGGAACGTCAATGTGAGAGAGACATGGGCTGTTGCCTCTTGCACACGCCCGACTGGGGGGACTGCACCTGAGCCCAGGGGGGTGCCCTCCAGCGGCCAAGGGGAGAGCCCCCCATTCTCACCTTCCACTGGGTGATCTGCTTCGCCGTGAAAGCTTTCTGGTTCGTGCATTCCTCTTCCAGCTGCCTCAGTTTCCTCACTGCTTCCTGGAGCTTTTCCTGGAGGAAGAAATGGAATGACCCTTGCTGACCACATCTCCCTTCTCCCTCTGACGGGAAGAACCTGGATGTCAGTGCCCCGGGCTCTCTCTGTCCCTGTCACCCTGACCCTCCTCTCGGCTAATGGCCAGGACACCCTGTGGGGGGACCTAGACTGAGCTGATGGAAGGCTCGGTGACACCTGCCTTTCCCTACACGCCCCCGCCCCCTGGCTGTGCGTTTGCTGTGGGCCCTCTCACAGGAGAGCCCTCTTTTCTCAGCACTCCTACATACCGTAACCTTTGAGATAGGTAAATATATGTATATATTTCTATTCCTCTTGAGAAGAAGAGAGAGACAGGAACACCAATGATGAGAGAGAATCATGGATCAGGTGCCTCCTGCACGCCCCACACTGGGAATGGAGCCGGAAACCAGGCACGTGCCCCGACCAAGAATCCAACCGTGACCTCTTGGTTCCTAGGTTGATGGTCAACCACTGAGCCACGCTGGCCGGGCCACATGGTTAGTGTTCAGGCTCCGTCAGGACTCACCTCTGGGAGGGCTCCCGAGACCACCCGCACCCGGGTCCCCTTCCCACCCCCCAGGCCATGGAGGCCGGGCAGTCCTTCCGCTGGTGCGTCTTCCCTACTGGACGGCAGGCTGTCCACGAGGTGGCTCCTGGTCCCTGTGCTGTCACTCCCACGCGCCCCTGCACATGGCGCCGTCTCATCACATGCACCCGAGAGGAGAAAAAACACACAGGTGCGGCCCTGGCTGGTCGGGCTCAGTGGCTAGAGCCTCAGCCCAGTACCATACCAGTCAAAGGCATGAACCTCGGCTGCCCTTTCCGGGCCCTGGTCAAGGCGCCTACAGGAAGCAACCAATCCGTGTCTCTCTCAGATCGATGTTTCTCTTTCTCTATCCCCCTTCCTTCCACTCTCTCTAAAAATCAGTGGGAAAATAGCGTCAGGTGAGGATTATCAAACAAAACAAAACACCATGCATGTGTGGGTTTGAGCGCATGGGGCGCTGGAGCTGGGACCAGTTCATCACGCAGCCGGGACCTACATGAGTCTGACTGTCCGGGGAAGGTGGGGCTGGACAGGCAGGACTTGACTCAGGGAGGACCCACCCTCAACCTTCCCGCCCCTCTCTTCTTCCCCACTTACCACCCCCACCCTACCTCCTGCTGGAAGAAAGAACCACACGAGGAAAGCTAGAATTCAGGGTCCCAACCTTGGCCTCCGGGCTGGATGATGGGGGTATTGGCATCCGAGGGGGCACTGGGCTGGATGAGGGGGGTCTCGGGGTGCAGGAGGGGTCACTGGGCTGGATAAGGGGGGTCTCGGGGCGCACGAGGGGGCACTCACCCTGTAGCCAGGGCCCGCGTCCTCCACGAGCGCCGTGTTGTGGCCCTTGTGCCGCCCATCGCGCTCACAGCGCCAGCAGATGAGCTGGCCCTCGTCCTCGCAGAAGAGATGCAGCCGCTCCCCATACTCCTGGCAGGACAGCTCCTGCTCCTGCTCCTGCTCCCGGAGGGCGGCGATGAGGCTACCCAGCTGCTTGATGGGCCTCAGGCTGCCTTTCCGGAAGGGAGCCCGGCACTGGGGGCAGGAGAAGGTCTTGGTGTCCCTCTGGCTCCGCTGAGAGGAGTTCAGGCCCATGAAGCACAGGAGGCAGGCCTGGCAGTAGCTGTGGCCGCAGTTGATGCTCACGGGCTCGGCCATCAGGTTCAGGCAGATGGAGCAGGTGGCCTCCTCCCGCATCTTCTTGCTGGCAGAGGCCGATGCCATGCCTCTGCCGGAAGCTGCAATGCCGGACCCAGAGGCTCCCACAGCGGAGGCGGCGCACCGACCCCGTACTTCCTGTGGGCGCCCGGCTGCCAGGCCTCACGGGCCTTGAGGTCTTATCTGGAGGGAAGAAAGGTCTGCAGTGTAGACGCTGCAGAGAGTGCAGCTGTGCTGTGGACTAGGGTGGGGACCCCAATTCCATTCACTAAAATGAAACAGAATTTAACATTCAGATGTAGCCTCACCCGAGGATGTTTCTCCATTGATTTGTAGAGAGAGTGGTAGGGAGGGGGGGAGGCAGAGACACACATCCATGGGCTGCCTCCCACACTCACTCCGACCAGGGCCAGAAATGGAACCCGAAGCCCAGGTACGTGCCCTTGATCGCAATCGAACCCAGGACCCTTCAGTCCACAGGCCAAGGCTCTCTCCACTGAGCCGCACCGGGTAGGACTGGTCACATTTCCATTGATTCATGGCCACCGGGGGCTGCAGGAAGCCCCAATAGAGACCATCCATCAGGGGAAGCTGGTGTTGGAGCCCAGACACAGGGAGGGCGAGAGTGAGGCGGGATGCCCCAGGGACCCAGTGAGGGGCTGGGGGACTCTCCCACCTGAGGAACATGAGGGATAATCGGAATAACTGGTTCCAGGACCGTTTCTTTGCAACTTAAGGAACTGGGTGGTTCAGGACGATTCCATTGAAGCAGCGACTGTGGACCTGCTGAGCCTCCGCACCCCCAGCCTTCCCCCCGACGGCCCCCCACAGAGAACAAAGGCTGGGCAGCGGGCTCAGTAGTTAGAGCGTCCACTGTGCACTGACGTGTCCCGGGTTCCATCCCGAGGTCTCTCTCTCTCTCTCTCTCTCTCTCTCCCTCTCCAGCCGCCCTCCCTTCCTTTCTCTGGAAGAAACAATAGAAAAAATCTCCTCCAGGGAAACCCTCCCAGGATGACCCCGAGGTAAACACGGCACCTGAGACCCAGTGAGTCCCTCCAGGCCTCCCTCACCTGAGAGGCGCCCGGCCTGCTGGCTCAGTGGTTTAGCGTCAGCCTTTGGACCAGGAGGTCAGGGTTCGATTCCCAGTCAGCGCACAGGCCTGGCTTAGAGGCTCGAACCCCAGTGGGGGGCGTGCAGGAGAAACATCACCAGTGTGTCTCTCTCTCCCTCTCCCTTCCTCTCTGAAATCAATACAAGTATTTTTTAAAAAAAGGAAAGACCTGGGCTGGGCAGAGGGGCGGGTCCTGGAAGCCCAGTCAGGTGACCTCTCTCCTCCAGCCAGGACTGTCTCCCAGGAGAAGTTCCAGGCACCTGGAACCCTGGGGACCAGGGGAGGGGGGAGCAAATGGGAAGACAAGACACCAAGGTCCTCCAGGGAGGATCCAGGAACCTGAGAGTGAAGGAGGGACCCTGGGACCCTGGGACCCTGGCCCGGGGCTGCAGCTCCTGGAGAGCCAGGACTGCCCTCCTGGGAGCGGAGGGAGGCGGGCAGCTTGCAGATGGACCTTCCTGGGACCTGACAATGGAGGGAACACAACCAGGAATCACTGAGACCCCTGGACCCTCTTCCTCTGTAACCAGGCGGCCTCGGGAGCCTCAGAGAGTTTCTGCTCAGAGTCCCTCCCGGGCGGTGATTTCCCGGGGACACA
>NW_005871764.1:178339-181423 GCF_000147115.1 Myotis lucifugus | reverse complement strand
GGGTTTGGGGAGGAACCAGGAAATGGCCCTAAGGATTTGCAGGTGGCTGGGCTGGGCCTGGCAGGGCAGGGAGAGGTGGGAAGAAGTCCATCTACAGCCACAGGAAAGGGGACAAGTCCTCACGGGACCTGGGCTCTGGGCCAGCAGGAGCGTCTGAGGTCGGGGAGGGGCTCAGCCCTCAGGCCCGACTGCAGCTCTTCCTGCCGTGGCCACAGACCTACCCCCTCGGGGTGCATCCGCTTCTGGGTGGATGTTATTTTATTTTTTGCTATTTTTAGGTCCCTATTCTTTCATCACTGCTCTGAAGGGGGCGGTGGAAAGGGCTGGTGACCTCTGCCCTCGTTCTCCCCCTCAGCATCGCTCTGCAGGGCCAGACACTGGTCAGCATCACCACCAGTCAGCACCCAGCTGGGAGCCGGGAGCCATGGGAGGCCCCAGGCCACCGAGGGGGCGGCACTTAGACCAAAGGACTGCAGGGCCCAGCGCATGTGTCAGGGGTTGAGCCTGTGCCTACCTACAAGCCAAGAGCCTACAGTTCCATTCCTGGTCACACACCAGGGTCGCGGGCTTGATCCCCAGTGGGGGGCGTGCAGGGGCAGCTAATGGATGATTCTCATCATTGATGTTTCTCTCTCTCTCCCTTCCTCTCTGAAATCAATAAAAAACATATTTTTTAAAAGGACTGTCCGCCCAACCTGGACTTACTCTTTTTTTTCCAGTCCTCACTTGAGGATGATTTTCCATCGATTTTTTAGAGAGAGAGGGGGGAGAAGAGGGGGGAGAGAGAGAAACGTCCATGTGAGAGAGACACATGGACCGAGGTTCGTGCCCTTGACCGGGAATCCAACCCGAGGCCCTTAGGTCCACAGGCCGACGCTCTGTCCACTGAGAGACGTTGATATTTTTGCTCCACAAACACTCAGGCTCCTCAGACCACCCCCCCCCCCCCCCCAGGCTGTGTGACCCCCTCAGCTTCCTGTGGGGCAGCTCCTCTCCAGGCTTCTCCTATCTGCCTCACGGGTGCCCCCTGGTGGTCCGGCAGGACACTGCTCAGCCCTGTGACCTGCTGGGGAAGGTCAGGCCACACAGAGGTGCCCAGGGCTGAGCCCAGCAGTCAATCCTCAGCCTCCTGGGCTGCTTCCCCGGCTCCTCCCCCCACAGGGCTCCCCGGCCCCTTCCAGGTCTTGGGGTCCCTTGTGAGGATCCCTGAGAGGAAGAGGGAAGCTGGGACTCCCTGACTCTGCTGCCTTCTTCCCGGGACCACAGAGAGCAGAGGCCCGGACCTCACCCTGAGGCCACAGTCCCCGCCATGAGGTGAAGGTTCGCCCCTGAGAGCTCTGGCTGCGGGATCCCTGGCAGACCGGGCCGGAGAGAAGGCAGACGGGGAAGGTCACATGGGTTCACCCAGCCCCACTCCCCGAGGGTTAGACGTCCCCTTTCCCGCCCTGGAGCCAGGGCCCGAGGCCGCCTGGTGACCCCGTGCCCATGGGGGTGGCAGCTGCCGGGGTCCAGGTGACAGCCCCTCCCAGGCCCGGGAACAGCGGGCGACCTGGGTGCGGGGTCAGCAGGGCCAGGTCACTCGGCTGCTTACGTGACAGCCCAGAGCGTGACCTTTATCGGTGGGGCCCGTGCTGACTCAGCACACGGATGTGGACGCACAGACAGTGTGCCGTGTGCCGAGGCCACAGCTACATACAACACTTTTTTCTGGCAATTTGATGCAACAAATTGTTTTTATTCGTCCTAAACAAACTCAGTCAGAGGCACAAATTTCATAAATTTCTAAATGGAAAAAACAGATTCTATGGACATGGCGGCTGGCACACCCAGAATAGGCAGTGAGTAAGCAGACAGAGATGTGAGCTGGGAGCCAGCTGGTGTGGCTCAGGGGTTGAGCAGTGACCTAGGAACCAGGAGGTCAGGGTTTGATTCCCGGTCAGGACACAGGCCTGGGTTGTGGGTGGATCCCCAGTGTGGGGCCTGCAGGAGGCAGCTGGTCAGTGATTCTCTCTCACAATTTTCTTCCACGTCCCTGACGGCGCTTCTCAAATGAATCTGCGTATGAAACTGATCCCAGTGCTGAGTGTGCCCGTGGGTCAGGGTGGGCCGGGCTCTCCCATTTCTATGTTTGTCTGTGTGTCTGTACATAAACATACATATACATACATGTCTACACATGCACCATAGATAAATGTACATATGTATATTCACATGTATAGGCTATACATGCTGGGGTTTTTTATTTATCTTTTTGTTTAGTTTTATAATTTTTTTAATATCTTGTTTATTTTTTAAAATATATTTTTCATTGACTTCAGAGAGCAAGGGAGAGGGAGAAAGAGATAGAAACATTAATGATGAGAGAGAATCATGGATCGGCTGCCTCCTGCATGCCCCACACTGGGGATGGAGCCCGCAACCGGGGCATGTACCCTGACCAGGAATCAAACCCTGACCTCCTGGTTCATAGGTCGATGCTCAACCACTGAGTCACGCCAGCCGGGCTTCCAGAGATTTTTAGAGAGTGGAAGGGAGGGGGAGAGACAGAGAGACACACATCGATTGGTAGAGGGACGTGCGCTTGGAATGGAACCTGGGACCTTCGTCCACAGGCCGACCCTCTCTCCACTGAGCCAAACCGGCCGTAAAAACAGTTTATTTCACCATATTATTTTAATTTTATTTGTTAAGTTCTAGGGAATAAGTTTATTGTGGCAGAGCATGTCACACACGACTGAAGGTGCGTGCATTGGTAACATCACTCTGCGTCCTCCATCGGGTACAAGTGTGACCGGTTTCCTGCCTCCGGTTCCCACCATCACCTGCACGGCTTCCTCACTCTGACCCGTGGACGTTTAACCCGACGGCTTCTGCTGACGCTCTGGTTCCAAACAAAACTCTGCATAAGCTCCTGGGTCCACCTCATCGTCAATATCATCCAAGTACAGTCACCACCCCGGACACACCTGCTCCGTTTTCTTCACAATCTGGAAAATGACTCTTCTCTTCAGCTCACTCTTTTTTGTTTTTAATAAATCTTGATTGTTGAAAGTATCACATATGTCCTTCCCCCTCCCCCCTCCC
>NW_005871764.1:156893-172389 GCF_000147115.1 Myotis lucifugus | reverse complement strand
CTGATGGAAGGCTTCGGGTGACACCTGCCTTCCCTAACACGCCCCCGCCCCCTGGCTGTTGCGTTTGCTGTGAGACCCTCTCACAGGAGAGCCCTCTTTTCTCAGCACTCCTACAAACCGTTAATGTTTTTATATGTAAATATATGTATATATTTCTATTCCTCTAAGAGAGGAAGAGAGAGACAGGAACACCAATGATGAGAGAGAATCATGGATCAGCTGCCTCCTGCATGCCCAACACTGGGGATGGAGCCACAACCTGGGCATGTGCCCCGACTAAGTATCTAACCGTGACCTCCTGGCTCCTAGGTCGATGCTCAACCACTGAGCCCCGCTGGCCGGGCCACATGGTTAGTGTTTAGGCTCCTTCAGGACTCACCTCTGGGAAGGATCCCCGAGACCACCCGCACCGGGTCCCCTTCCCACCCCCCAGGCCATGGAGGCCGGGCAGTTCTTCTGCTGGTGCGTCTTCCCTACTGGACGGCAGGCCGCCCACGAGGTGGCTCCTGGTCCCTGTGCTGTCACTCCCCCACCCGCCCCTGCACACGGCACCATCTCATTACATTGACCGGAGAGGCGATAAAACCTGCAGGTGCGGCCCTGGCTGGTTGGGCTCAGTGGCTAGAGCCTCAGCCCAGTTCGATTCCGGTCAAAGGTATGAACCTCGGCTGCTGTTTCCTGGCCCTGGTCGCGGCGCCTGCAGGAGGCAACCAATCCGTGTCTCTCTCAGATTGATGTTTCTCTTTCTCTATCCCCCTTCCTTCCAGTCTCTCTAAAAATCAGTGGGAAAATATTGTCAGGTGAGGATTATCAAACAAAACAAAAAAACCACGCATGTGTGGGTTTGAGCGCATGGGGCACTGGAGCTGGGACCAGTTCATCCTGCAGCCGGGACCTGGATGAGTCTGTCGGTCTGGGGAAGGTGGGGCTGGACAGCCGGGACTTGATTCAGGGAGGACCCACCCTCAACCTTCCTGCCCCTCCCGCCCCGACGCAACCTCCCGCTAGAACAAAGAACCACAGGAGGAAAGCTAGCATTCAGGGTCCCAACCTTGGGCTCCCTCCTGGATGAGGGGGTTCTTGGGGCGCAGGAGGGGGCACTGGGCTGGATGAGGGGGGTCTCGGGGCGCACGAGGGGTCACTCACTCTGTAGCCCGGGCTCACGTCCTCCACGAGCACCGTGTTGTGGCCCTTGTGCTGCCCATGGCGCTCGCAGCGCCAGCAGATGAGCTGGCCGTCGTCCTCGCAGAAGAGGTGCAGCCGCTCCCCGTGCTCCTCACAGGACAGCTCCTGCTCCTGCTCCTGCTCCTGCTCCTGCTCCCGGAGGGCGGCGATGAGGCTGCCCAGCTGCTTGTTGGGCCGCAGGCTGCCTCTCTGTAAGGGAGCCTGGCACTGGGGGCAGGAGAAGGTGTCCGTGTTCTGCTGGCTCCGTGGGGAGGAGGGCGGGCCCACGAAGCGCAGGAGGCAGGCCTGGCAGTAGCTGTGGCTGCAGCTGATGCTCACGGGCTCGGCCATCAGGTGCAGGCAGATGGAGCAGGTGGCCTCCTCCCACATCTTCTTGCTGGCGGAGGCCGACGCCATGCCTCTGCCGAAAGCTGCAATGCCGGACCCAGAGGCTCCCACAGCACTCTCTGGAGGGAGTCGCCTGGAGCGGCCACTTCCCAGGTCCTGGGCAGGATGTTCAAGTAGAAATGAAACTACCTGTGGTGGAGGGCGGAGCGATGCTGGGTTTGGGGAGGAAACCAGAATTGGCCCTAAGCTTTTGCAAGAGGCTGGGCTGGGCCCTAAGAGTTTGCACTTGGCTGGGTTGGGCCTGGCAGCAGGGGGAGGGGGGGAGAAGTCCTTCTTCTACAGCCACAGGAAAGGGGACAAGTCCTCACGGGACCTGGGCTCTGGGCCAGCAGGAGCGTCTGAGGTCGGGGAGGGGCTCAGCCCTCAGGCCCGACTGCAGCTCTTCCTGCCGTGGCCACAGACCAACCCCCTCGGGGTGCATCCGCTTCTGGGCGGATGTTATTTTATTTTTTGCTATTTTTTAGGTCCCTATTTTTTCATCACTGCTCTGAAGGGGGCGGTGGAAAGGGCTGGTGACCTCCGCCCTCATTCTCCTCCTCAGCGTCGCTCTGCAGGGTCAGACACTGGTCAGCATCACCACCAGTCAGCACCCAGCTGGGAGCCGGGAGCCATGGGAGGCCCCAGGCCACCGAGGGGGCGGCACTTAGAGCCAAAGGACTGCAGGGCCCAGCACATGTGTCAGGGCTTGAGGGTCAACCAACCTACAAGCCAAGAGCTCACAGTTCCAATCCTGGTCACAGGCCGGGGTTGGGGGCTTTATCCCCAGTGGGGGGCGTGCCACACAGGGGTGTGCAGGGCTGAGCCCAGGGGTTCATCAGTAGCTTCTGTTATGGCCAGATTTCAAGATCCCTAATAGACCACCAGGGAGCCAGCCAAGTCCGATGCAAAAGCAGGGAGTCTTTATTCAAACTAGTTTGGGCCCCCAGTCAGCCACACTTGCTGACACAGCGGCAAGCGGCCGAGAGAGCGCGAGAGCCCGGTGGGAAGAGGGGTTTAATAGGGGGGTTGGAGTAAGGGGAGGAGAGAGGACTGTGGGCCCTGCCGATTGGCCAGGCGCAAGTCGGTATCTCGTTACACTGGATGTGGTCATATCTATGACGCGCGTCCCTTGATTGTCATTGGTTAGTTTAAAGAAATTCTGGGAGTGGCTAGCAGAGGCTTGGGCTTCCGGGAAGAAGATGCTTGCTGAGCACATGGCTGCTGCCCAAAAATGGAGGATTTGGGGCAAGATGGAGGGTGTAGCCCTCGCCCTTTCACCTCCTCCCCCCACAGGTCTCACTAGCACCTTCCAGGTCTTGGGCTCCCTTTGGAGAAACCCTTAGAGCAGTGGTTCTCAACCTTCTGGCCCTTTAAATACAGTTCCTCCTGTTGTGACCCAACCATAAAATTATTTTTGTTGCTACTTCATAACTGTAATGTTGCTACTGTTATGGATCATAATGTAAATATCTGATATGCAGGATGGTCTTAGGCGACCCCTGTGAAAGGGTCGTTCGACTGCCAAAGGGGTCTCGACCCACAGGTTGAGAACCGCTGCCTTAGAGGAAAAGGGAAGCTGGGACTCCATTGACTCTGGTGCCTTCTTCCTGGGACCACAGAGAGCAGAGGGCCTGGACCTCACCCTTTTTTTTTTTAATATATGTTATTGATTTTTTACAGGGAGGAAGGGGGAGGATAGAGAGTTAGAAACATCGATGAGAGAGAAACATCGATCAGCTGCCTCCTGCACACCCCCTACTGGGGATGTGCCCGCAACCAAGGTACATGCCCTTGACCGTAATCGAGCCTGAGACCCTTGAGTCCACAGGCCGACGCTCTATCCACTGAGCCAAACCGGTTAGTGCTGGACCTCACCCTGAGGCCACAGTCCCCACCATGAAGTGAAGGTTTGCCCCCTGAGAGCTCTGGCTGCGGGATCCCTGGCAGACGGGGCGGGAGAGAAGGCAGACGGGGAAGAACACATGGGTTCACCCAGCCCCACTCACCGAGGGTTAGACGTCCCCTTTCCCGCCCTGGAGCCAGGGCCCGAGGCAGCCTGGTGACCCCGTGCCCATGGGGGTGGCAGCTGCCGGGGTCCAGGTGACAGCCCCCTCCCAGGCCCGGGAACAGCGGGCGACCTGGGTGCGGGGTCAGCATGGCCAGGTCACTGGGCTGCTTATGTAACAGCCCCGAGCGTGACCTTTATCGGTGGGGCCCGTGCTGACTCAGCACACGGATGTGGACGCACAGACAGTGTGCCGTGTGCCAAGGCCACCGCTACATACAACACTTTTTTCTGGCAGTTTGATGCAACAAATTATTTTTATTCGTCCTAAACAAACTCAGTTAGAGGCACAAATTGCACGAATTTTTAAAGGGAAAAACAGAGACTATGGACATGCGGCTGGCACACCCAGAATAGGCAGTGAGTAAGCAGACAGAGATGTGAGCTGGGAGCCAGCTGGTGTGGCTCAGTGGTTGAGCAGTGACCTATGAACCAGGAGGTCAGGGTTCGATTCCCGGTTAGGACACAGGCCTGGGTTGTGGGTGGATCCCCAGTGTGGGGCCTGCAGGTGGCAGCTGGTCAGTGATTCTCTCTCACAATTTTCTTCCACGGCCCTGACGGCGCTTCTCAAATGAATCCGCGTATGAAACTGATCCCAGTGCTGAGTGTGCCCGTGGGTCAGGGTGGGCCGGGCTCTCACATTTCTATGTGTGTGTGTGTTTGTGTCTGTACATTTACATACATATATGTACATGTCTACACATGCAACTTAGATAAATGTACAGATGTATATTAACACACATATAATTCTCCATGTATAGTCTATGTGTTGGGATTTTCTTTACTTATCTTTTTGTTTATTTTTATAATTTTTTTAAAAAAATTTAAAAAATATTTTTATTAACATCAGAGAGGAAGGGAGAGGGAGAGAGATAGAAACATCTATGATGAGAATCATGGATTGGCTGCCTCCTGCGCGCCACACACAGGATCGAGCCCACAACCCAGCCATGTGCACTGACTTGGAATCAAACCAGAACTTCCTGGTTCATAGGTCAACACCCCACCACTGAGCCACGCTCGCCAGTCTTCCAGTTATTTTTTAGAGAGTGGAAGGGAGGGGTCAGACAGAGAGAGACAAACACATCCATTGGTAGAGGTACATGCACTTGGAAGGGAACCTGGGACCTTCCACTGAGCCAAATCGCTGGTCAATGTGCTAGGGGCAGGGGCCTGACAAAGAAGAATTACTGAGTAGGCTGAGGGGCAGGGACCATGGGAGAGAAAAATTGCTAATTATCTCGCTAGAAAAGCAATGTATTATGATTAAACCCAGCCAGGTGTGACCCTGCTCGTAAATTTTATGTAAACTTTTTACCCTGCCAGTACCAGGAACGGCTAATGAACCGCTTTGCAGTTTCTTTTTTCTTTTTAAAAAAAAATGCTTTGTAGTGTTGCAGATAAAAGGTCTTGCTGTACTCTCGGTGAGCACTGCAAGCTGTGATGCTCCTACGGGAGGGACACGGCTGCAGTCAGCTGGCCAGCTTAATAAAGGCTCTTAAAATTTAAATTCTGAGTCGGTGGTCTATCTCGCTGAGCTAACCCATATCATTTGGAGGCCCGCAGTGAGATTCCCGGCAGGGGTGAGAGGGACCCCTTATTTAGGGCAGGAGGCTCTCCTCCGGCAGGGGTGAGAGGGACCTCCTATTTAAGGAAGGAGGCTCTCCCCCACTTGTCGCCGGGCACGCAGCGAGATACACCACATCCCTGTGGGGAACGACTACCAAGGAGGCCTCCAGTCCACCCAAAAACTTTCAATTCGGAAACTGAGCCACCTGGACTCTCGAGAGAGGTAAGGAACGGTCGTTAAACAGGAATTGGGACGTCCCACGGAAGGACCTATATGGAGGGCTGGACACAGCGGTACTCCTAGTCCTGACCCGCGGCCACGACGGTGGCTGGGGTCCCTGGTAGGTGCGGCTGTAGGCTGCACTGGGTTTGTCTGTCTGGTGTTTGTTTGTCTTAGTGTTTGTTGTCTTGGTGTTTGTCAAAATGGGGCAGTCATCGTCTGCTTCTGTGTGCTCCCCACTGCAATGTTTTTTGAAAAATTTTCAGGACTTCAAGGAGTGAGCTGCAGGTCCCTGGCAACCTTAGGTTGCATTTGGCTGATTTGTTTTGTCTTTGTTTTTTGTTGTCTTTGTCTTTGTCAAATGGGATAGGGTCAATCATCTTCGTCGACCCCCTATCAGTCAGGCCCACTCCGGGTGAGTGGAAGGGGAGATGGATCACCTCCCGGGAAGCTATAGAGCTCCCTCAGGAATTGGTAAATTGTTAGGAATTGGGTGGATTGTTTAAACTTTGAGTGAATGTCTGGTGAAAGTGTGTGAGTGTGGAGGGAGGGGGCCTGCCCTCTCCTCTCCTTTGTGTGGCTCCACGACTTCAGTTACGGAGTCCAAGTGGGCCCCAACCTGCGGTTCCGTGATTCGTCATATGGCATAATGGTGACTCACCCCCACATGGAGGTGACCAGACCTGGGGTTTATACGGGTGCACCTTAGCTAACACGAATCTAAGCTCCCAAGGGACGCGGCCAGGCGGGCATCTGAGTGCGGATCTGTGAAAACAGGTCATCCCCTCCCTTGTCTGTCTCTCGCCACCGATCATCATGGGGTCGGGACAGTTTGTTTGTGTAGGTCTAGCCAATTTACTCCTGAGAAGGGGGACTGGATACAGCTCCAGCCTGGGCTAGTCTACTAAGAAAGTGTAAATATGGGTGTTTGCCTTGGCTGCTCATTACTGGTCTGTGTGAAGTGAAAGCTACTTTGATTTATTCTACTTTTCTGTTGATACGCTTGGCTGAACGTTTGGGCTGGACCCGTCAATAGTCTGCAAAAGTCTCTTAGCAGCTGTGAGAATTATTTTTTTTCTCAGAGTCTTTTGCTCACTATTAAAGGGGAATCAGCCCACTTAGTTAATATAAATTTCTGTCTATCAGTTGCTCTTACCTGGGTTGTAAATTCGCTGTATTAAATTGAAATTTTGAAGTTCTAGGGTAGATTTAAAGGCTAAAATCACGGCTGGCTAGGTTCCAAGATTGCTTAGTTCTGAGATTGCTTATAAAAAAAAAAAAGCAAGAGAGAAGTCTTTTCAAGTTAACCATTTGCTTAGCAAACTAACAAAGTAGTAAATTTCAAAGAACTTGTTATTTATGGTTTTCTTATCTCTTTGGTGGACACAAAGGGTTTACAGATCCACAGGGAGGAGAGATTTACTGGCCCTGACCCTGCCTGTGATGTGTTTTGTTTGACTTGCTGTTTTCAGTTATTTATTAGAATCCTCATAGAGGACATAACCTGGTCTTTCCCTTCCTCCCTCATCCTGATTCTGAAAGTATCTGTAACTGGATTTCAGGTGGCCACCAGGCTTTCTGTCTGCAAGAAATCTCCCTATGCACCCGTTATCTTTCCAGGCCGACTAAGAGTCATATTTCCCCACAGGTCAGACCCCAGCCTCCAGGAGGGAGGGCTACTATAGGAGCAGTCTGTAGTTTTCTTCGAAACTCCCACAGTTTAAAGGGAGACAAACAACTGAACTGGGGGACAGGGAATTGGTCAGAGAAATCAAGAGTAAAAGAGAAAAAATCTGTGAGGGAAAGCGGGCCTGGCCTGAAAGAAGGGGGGCGGGGGTGTTGGCAGTTATGTTACTGGCTGCAGACCTAACAGGTGCCTTATCAATTAACTTCAAGGTCACAAGTTTTGTGTGAACACAAATGCTAATTGTTCACTTTTGGTAATCATTAACGAATTAAGGTTTCTAAGAATAAAGAATTCTAATACATTAAAAAAAAAAAAAAACAACTAAACTCCCAGGAGAAAAGCGGAGGGGGAAAAAGAGCTGAAGTCTGCAGCCGTCCTGGTGATTTAGAACTGTTTGCTAGGCAGACTCAGCCCCTGAGAGCCAGGTCAAAGAAGAGGGCTGGATGCCTGAGCTGCCCGCTGTGGCCCTGAAAGAAGAAGCAGCAGCGAGAGAAGTGGGGAAAGCAGAAATTTACCTGACACTAGAGCTGCCCAGTGAGATGAGTGTTTTACAACAAGCAATACAAAACTTAGGCCTTTGGCTTGCTGGCTGCAGCAGTTGAAACAGAAGCTAGTGACTGCCCAGGATCTATAAAAGCTGAAGATAGAGCTAACGAAAGCTCCCTGTTTGCAAATGTACTGAAAGGGTTTAGTACCTGTTGCTGCTGGAAGAGGAGGGGCTGATATCCCCTTCCAGTGCACTCCCTTGGAAGAGGCCTGGTTGCTTCTCTGCCACAAAGGGGACTGATGGGGGAAGACAAGGATAGCAGGGCCCTGTAACTAATAAACAGGGTTAACAAAAGGGCAAAGAAAAGAGCACTCTCCCTGGACCTGGGAGCCATCAGAACTTTGAAATTCTCCAAGAGAGGAGGAGTCTGACTCAGAGACTGGCCGAAACCTCGTTGGGTTAGGAGGACCGGAGGCTGCATATTGAACTTATAGACTGCAGTTTGCTAGGCAGAGGTCCAAGCCCAGTTGTATAGGGGTTAAGCTACCTGTATACAGCAAAACAACTTTCTCCTGTGCCAGGATACATATTAAGGAAATTGGACAGACTGTGTTTATAGCTAGAAAGAAGAACTGGCCGCAGTGTACAGCCCTGACAGTAACCTGCAGAAAACTGTATAAAAGACTTAAATGATGCCTCCATCTTCATGGATATGGCTCCAGAGAGACAAGGACAATTTTGCCTTAAAAAGGCAAGGTCAAGAGTAGACTTTAGTCACCTCCCTAAGAGGTTTATATAGCCCTACCATATGACATATTTAGTAGCAGAAGATTTAACTGCCTGAAGCTGCCATCATGCCAATATTATGTTTCATTGTATTAATATGTTATATTAACCTTTAATTGTCTTACAGGTTTGAATGTAGCTGTAACTGCCAGCAGCTGCTGTAGACTGGTGATGGTCTACAGTCCTTGGTAGTCTTTGGGAGTAACTGGCAAGTGTCCAGTCTCCCACACTGAGGGCGATTGTTATGGCTATGTGTTAGCTGTCCTAGAAGGGGGCTATGTGGGGTAAACCCAAAAAGTAAAGGGTGTCTAGCTGCTGAGAGGGCAGTTGCTCAGGTGGGCAAAGAAGAATACCCATCAGGTTTTGGTCTCTATTGAGAGACAGTTGACAGTTGGCAGCCTGTATACTGTCTTGCAGGCCTGTGTGATTATGCCCATGTCAGGGTGGTACAAACCTCAACTGTAGGAAACTGGGAAGGCCTGTTTAGAACAGAAGGAAGTAGTGAAGTGGTTGAGTACTAGCCCTCTGTTACAGGAATTACAGACCCTGTGAGGTCCTGTGACATATAAAACCCTGTAAAGAAATAAAGCTCCTTTAGTCTGTTCCGAGAAAACAAGTCAAGTAAGGGGAGCCCTACTACAGGGACAGCTATAACTGTCTATTTGAATATAGACACATTATAAATTTCTTCTTGCCATTTAAAGACAATTACTCTGAAGAGTCCATGTAAAGGGACTGGCAAGGAAAATCAGAAAATCTTAGAGCAGGTCAGTATGCTTTTCTCCTTATATAATTCCTCCAAAATTTGGCAATGCGTAATAAATCATGGCAATACATTTCTTTGCATAGATCCAATAAGACTGATTCCTAATAGTGGTTTTATTAATGGGAAACTTTGACTAGAATATCATGTTTTAAAGAGACCTGTCTGGACTCTGAAGACTTGAAGCCAATAAAAGTGCCACAGGAAAAGCCTGGTATCCTGCTTAGGAGCCCTGAAGATGGCTGGCGCTGGAGCATCAGGCCCATGCCCTACCATCACTGGCGGTTGGTCAGAGTAGAAGGGGAGCAATAAGGACGCCTCTGCGTCCCTGTGGAACCCCCACTCACTCTGGGCCGCAACGAGTAGGAGGGCTACTCAGATGGGCCTTAAAAGCCTAGAGTGTGGGCTCAGGTGGAGTTGCTACAGGTGAGGGATTCACCTAACTCAGTGGATACTGCAGGCGGGCCTGATGGCAGCTGGATGGCTTAGCTTCCTGGCCCTATGGGGCACATTAAGATTAAATCATAAAGTTCCGGCAAAGGTAGTCAGTTACCATTCTTGTTGTGTTTATGGAAACGATCAGGCCAAATTGAATACAGTAGATAAAATGGTCTTGATTTGGCTTTTTGATAACCATAGAGGAAATTTAAGGAGAAAAATCCTATTTCAATAGAGACTGTTAGAACTGAAATGTTTTCCTTCCCTTCCACCAGACCATCTGTTACAATTTGTCTCTGCCAGGTCACAAGCCCACCTCCTTCTATGCCCAGGACAGCAGGGAGCCTGAGTGGAAGGTGACCTCTGACCAGACACACCCGCTGCAGATCACCCTCAAGAAGACAGCGGACCTGGCCAATCAACCTACTCCAAAGGATTCAGAGAACACCTTGCTGAATTATTCCTTACACTTTCTTTCTTATCTTCTCTTAAAGTCAAGATGCTCGGGTATTTCTGGATAATCATTGTTTTTATCTTTCTAGTAATTCTCATTTTGTCTTTTTATGAGTGCCACAGGAATCCGAGGCTAGTCCCAGGAGGAGAACTCTTCTGCCCTTGCTGGAATACAGAAGCACCATAAAATTACTGCTTCCTACACTAAAGAGGAACAAGATGAATAAGACAAAATTCCCTACAAACCTCTCCAAGAAGAAGAAACCGGATGTTAACCCCTTGGACGTTGTCCCTTTCCAGCAGGAAGTAGTAAAAGATCGATCGACACACCTGTTCACCGTAACATCCCCTGGTTGTTGTAGCACAAGGCTGAAAAGCTTGTGGAACAAGCGGGGGGAATGTGAAGGAAAACCCCTATTCTGTAGGACTACTGTTTGGAGTTCTCTGCTGTTCTTTGGACGGCCTCTTATTCTAGAAGATAAATTTGCTTCCTAGCCCGTTTTAGCCTGCTTGAATAATGGGGGAGATAGACTTGGCTGTCTGGCCTTGTAGGTCAGAGACTAGATACACCAAATGCCATGCCAGGGGCATTTTTGATTGGATAGAACTGTGTAGTTTTCAAGGCCGCCACCAGCAAGCACACAAAGGGCTGGCTCTTCCATAGAAAGGGAAGTTCTGCTTGTGGCTTTGCTTAGAATTTAAATTCATTTCCCCGGGCCCACCGTGGTGAATAAAATGTAACTCCAGAATCTTAGAGGAGGATGCTGAATCAAAGATTTGATTCGGGCATAAGACCAGTAGGGAATGTGCTAGGGGCAGGGGCCTGACAAAGAAGAATCACTGAGTAGGCTGAGGGGCAGGGACCATGGGAGAGAAAAATTGCTAATTACCTCGCTAGAAAAGCCATGTGTTATGATTAAACCCAGCCAGGTGTGACCCTGCTCGTAATTTTTTTTTTAATATATTTTATTGATTTTTTTACAGAGAGGAAGGGAGAGAGATAGAGAGTTAGAAACATCGATGAGAGAGAAACATCGATCAGCCGCCTCCTGCACACATCCCACTGGGAATGTGCCCGCAACCAAGGCACACGCCCTTGACCGGAATCGAACCTGGGACCCTTCAGTCCGCAGGCCGACGCTCTATCCACCGAGCCAAACCGGTTTTGGCCTTGCTCGTAAATTTTATGTAAACTTTTTACCCTGCCAGTACCAGGAACGGCTAATGAACCACTTTGCAGTTTGTTTTTTCTTTTTTAAAAAAATGCTTTGTAGTGTTGCAGATAAAAGGTCTTGCTGTACTCTCGGTGAGCACTGCAAGCTGTGATGCTCCTACAGGAGGGACACGGCTGCAGTCAGCTGGCCAGCTTAATAAAGGCTCTTAAAATTTAAATTCTGAGTCGGTGGTCTATCTCGCTGAGCTAACCCATAACAGTCAACACAGTTTATTTCATTTTATTTTATTTTTTAAGTTCTAGGGAATAGGGCTTATTGTGGCAGAGAGTGTTATGCACGATTGAAGGTGCATACATTAGTAACATCACTCTGCGTCCTCCATCGGGTACAAGTGTGACAGGTTTCCTGCCTCCGGTTCCCACCATCACCTGCACGGCTTCCTCACTCTGACCCGTGGACGTTTAACCCGACGGCTTCTGCTGACGCTCTGGTTCCAAACAAAACTCTGCATAAGCTTCTGGGTCCACCTCGTCATCAATATCATCCAAGTACGGTCACCACCCCGGACACACCTGCTCCATTTTCTTCACAATCTGGAAAAAGAGTCTTCTCTTCAAGTCACTCTTTTTTGTTTTAATGAATCTTTATTGTTGAAAGTATCACATATGTCCTTCCCCCTCCCCCTCCCCTCCCGCCCTCAGGTCACTCCTGATTGAATCATGGCCATCGGGACCAGCTGCAGGGAGAGGAACACCATCTGCTAGACCCAATGGCGGTTCCGTCACAAAACAGTTGGGATCATTCTCAGGTGCTGCTTCTCTTGGATGCTGAGGTGACAGGGACTCTCCCCCAGTTACTTGACCGGAGCTCTACAAGCTTCAAGAGCGTGTGCCTCACGTCTACATGGCAGAAGGCGTCCAGGACAACATTCTCAATCCTCTGGATAACGTCGTCCATGTCCGTCTTTCCTTGTGCCTTCCAGGCATCTTCCAGGGCGGGCCCTGTCACCTTCAGGAATTTTACTGCACAAATTAGGTTATCGTCCACGGGGTGAGAAAGCAGGACATCCAACAACTCCTGAAGAAAAGCTACTCGAGCCTCTGTATTTGCACCTTCGTTCTCCAGTGGAAGATAAAGTTCTCCCACAAAGAGCACGAACCCGTGGAATCGTTTCCGAGCTGCTTCATCCCCCTTGGCAGCTTGATCTCTAGGCTCATAATCAGCCTCTATTCTTTGAAGGAGCACTTGGCAGAAGCTGTCCCTCTGTGAGCTACTGGTCAGGTGATGGGTCAGGTAACTACACAGGAGCGCTCCCACGCAGCGGAGCTTTGGCTCGGACGTGGCCTGTTGATAGATGAGGTCCACAAGTTCTTGCAAAGCCTCGTCCGTGGTGACCCGGCCGCTCAGGGTCTCTGCAAACTGCTCCATGTCAGTTTCACAACTGCCAGGCTGCTCTGTCAGATGGTTCAAGAAATCCCAAACGAATACGGACAGAGGGAGACCATCCTCAAGGGGTCCTGGTGATTAGAAGAACCACAAGGGTAGAATTCAGGGCGCTGGCTGTCAGCGTGGGCATTCACAGGGGAACGACGACCACTTGGGGGTTAGCCATCACTGACTTGAACTCCCAGTTCTGCTGGGGGATGGGGTCCTGGGGTCTCCTTTGTTCCTAGAATGTCCCCTCAGAGGGTGCGAAAGAGGCGGCTGGGTGCTTCCTCCCAGGACCCTTCCCCAAGGGCACACGAAGGGCTCCTGTGGGCCGTGACCACCCCACCCCGCAGGCCATGGGTGGCTTTCAGAGCTCTGGGCTGGAGGAGAGTCCCCCTCCCAACACACTTTCTTTAAGAGAAGACCAGCCTGTGCTCTGGAGTCTGAGCCTTGTTTCAGACCAGCGATGGGAGCTCAGGGTTGTGACCATAAAGTAGAAACCCTCCCATTTGTCCCCGTGACCCGTGGGGTTGAGGTTGCACTGAGTTCGATCCCCTGGGGGCTTGGTAATGTCCTCACGTACCTTGATGGCTGCTCAACCCTTTCCTTGGGTCAAAGGAGACCTCAGGGACCTTGTACTCGGCCTCAATCTCCAAGGAGACGGCCTCCGGCATCACCAGCCGCACAGCCTGGCTCCTGGGGGAGCAGAGGCCAGAGCTGCTCAGGGGGCACCACACGGCTCCGCACCCCACTCCCCCTGGTCCTCCCTTCAGCACTCACCTGCTCAGGGCGCCCTTCACGTCCTGCGGGAAACAAAGGCACAGGTGAGTGTGGGAACACCATGCTGATGGGCTGCTGCTTCCTCCCAGAGGCACAGGGCGGGCCCGGCCTTGGGTTCGGATGGGATGGGGCTTCTACCCTGGTCGGCAGGGCACCTGGATGACTCTGAAGAGCAATCCTGTTCTTTTAAATCTTAGGACACACACACTAACGGGAACAGGGGTACGTTTCTTACATGTGAACAGGGTTACGTTTTTGTTAAGTTTCCTTCCCAAGCCCTGAGCGAAGTGACTGGGGAGGTGACTGAGCTGTGAGGCCAGCGAGCAGAACCCATGAGCAGGGTCAGGCCCACCCACCAGGAGCCAAAACACCATCTGACCAACAGCATCTCCTCGCCTGGGGACTGAGGACAAGAGCTGACGGCTGAGACCCCCAGGGCTGCACACAGCACCCAGCCCCTTCCCCTTATAGTCCGGTCCCTGCAGCTGCTGGGAGACAGGACTCGATGGGTGTAAGCGCCCTGCCTGCTGGGTGGGCCGCCTTCTCAGTAAACGCCTTATGGGACTCATCCCTGCCTTGGTGACCGGACACAGCGACAGGCAGCCGAGCCCACCCGGGGGTTTCTGGGTAACAGATGGACACCCGGGCAATGATCCCCACTCTGGCCTCTGGACGGTCAGCACAGCAGGACACCTCTCAGCCTCTGAGCCTGGCGCCCTCCTTGCTGAGGTGCTGGGGAGCCTGCGGCTGCTTAGGGGGGTGGGGAGCCCCCTGCGCTCCCTCTGGCCTCACCTCCCTCAGAGCACACCTGCCAGAGGCCACCTGTCACAAAGCCTCAGGGGTGGGTGGGTGCACGGTGCCCAGACTGGGCCCTGAGGTGGTGGCCACAGTGACCCAGGGGGCGGAGCAGCTATGAGACATGGTCACCCTGAGGGGCACCCTCCTGTTCCACCAGCCGGACCTGGGACCAGCAGCTGGGAGGTAGGGGGAGGTTCACCTTTCTGAGGCTGGAAGGAGGGCCCATCAGGCCAGGCTCACCCATCACTCATGGGGAGGCCCCACCTGGTCCCCAACATCACCTGACCTTCAGGATTCTGTGCCCCTGGAACACAGGCACGTGGGAGCGGAAGCCATCCCCTGAGCTGTTCGGCCCAAGGAACCCACCCCCTCTACCTCAGGGGGGATTTTATTTTTTCTTGATCCTCACCCGAGGATAATTTTCCATTGATTTTCAGAGAAAGTGGGAGGGAGAGGGAGAGACAAGGAGAAACATGGATGTGAGAGAACACACCGATTGGTTGCCCCCTGCGGGAGCCCTGACCAGGGCCTGGGCCAGGGAGAAGCCTGCAACCAAGGTACGTGCCCTTGACCAGATTCAAACCCGCGACCCTTTGCTCCTCAGGCTGATGCTCTATCCACCGACCCAACTGGAGTTTTGAGCCAAATAACAATTTTCTGATTTATATATAGAGCCCTGTAGACCATGGAGCCACCTTGTAGATTTTAGTCTGTTCAATATTCTAAAAGAAATTGGCTTAGCCAAGCTGGTGTGGCTCAGGGCTTGAGCATCAACCTATGAACCAGGAGGTCAGGGTTTGATTCCCTGTCAGGGCACATGTCCAGGTTGCAGGACTGGTCAATAATTCTCTTTTATCAATAATTCTCTCTCATCATTGATGTTTCTATCTCCCTCTCCCTCTCCCTTCCTCTCTGAAAAAATAAATAAATAATAAACACATTTAAAAATGATGAGAAATATAAATAAAAGAATATGCCTTTATGCCCTAGCCAGTTTTGCTCAGTGGATAGAGCATCGGCCTGTGGACTGAAGGGTCCCAAGTTCAATTCCTATCAAGGGCACACGCCTTGGTTGCAGCCTTGATCCCTGCCAAGGGCTGGGGCACCTGTGGGAGGACACCAATCAATGTGTCCCTCTCCCATCCACGTTTCTCTCTCTGTCTCTCCCTCTCCCTTTCACTTTCTCTAAAACCAATGGAACAATATCCTTGAATGAGGATTAACAAAATGACTAAATAAAAATAAAAGAAATCTGCCCACACTGATGTGCCGCCACTGAGCGAGGCAGGCGTCCTC
>NW_005871764.1:137524-156782 GCF_000147115.1 Myotis lucifugus | reverse complement strand
GCGAGGAACCATTAAATTTTCCCCTTTCCCTGTCAGGGGATTTAAACCAGAACCTAATAAGATGTGGTTTCTTGTATGCCAAGTCCACATCCTTTTCCTGCTTTCACCGAAACAGATGACCTTCGGATAATCGACATCTTTCCGGTAACAGGCAGAGATCCCCGCTTGAGGTGTGATCTGGAGAGAGGCCAATCAATGCGGTCCGCCCACAATTTCATTTCAGCTCTGACAATTCCCCCTTGGCATCTGAATACGGGCAGCATTAAGAACAGCAGCTTGTAATGGGTGTCTTCACTTTGGTCGTCCTTCTCCCGGATGTGGCTTTCCAGCTGGCGGCTTTGCTACCCCAGGTTGGCCTCAGTACCCCTCAGTCTCTTCAGAGTGCGCGCTCTCTCGCTCTCCAGTCTCCACAGGTACGACCTCTCCTCCTCCCTCAGGAAGCTGCGCAGCTTCTGGAAGTCCGCCTGGATTTTCTGTCTCTGAGCCTCTATCTTCTCCTACAGTCAAGAGAGGACGCTCAGCCCAGCCGGCGGGGCTCAGTGGTTGAGCGTCCACCTGTGACCCAGGAGGTCACATTGGATTCCCGGTCAGGACACGGGCCCGGGTTGTGGGCTCCATCCCCAGTGGGGGGCGTGCAGGAGGCAGCGATCCATGATTCTCTCTCCTCTTGGATGTTTCTCTCTCTCTCCCTTCGTCTCTGACATAAATGCAAATATAAAATAAAATAAAATAAAATAAATAAAATAAAATAAAATAAAATAAAATAAAATAAATAAAATAAAATAATAAAATAAAATAAAATAAATAAAATAAAATAAAATAAAATAATAAAATAAAATAAAATAAAATAAAATAAAATAAAATAAATAAAATAAAATAAAATAATAAAATAAAATAAAATAAAATAAAATAAAATAATAAAATAAAATAAAATAAAATAAAATAAATAAAATAAAATATAAAATAAAATAAAATAAAATAATAAAATAAAATAATAAAATAAAATAAGAAAGTTGGAAACCCAGTGGGGACGGCTCTCGGTAAACAGGCATGTGATCCTGCTGCTCCGACAGGCCCTGGCCTCCTGGCCATTTCCTGCTGGAAGGAGGGGGGGAGGGGATGAGCTCTCATCGATGTGGACAAGGAGGACAATGGCTTTTTCTCGGGGCTCCACCTGCTGCTCTGGTTCAGTGACACCATCCCTGTGCTTGGCCCGATCAGACCCTACGCCTAAGCGCCAGGACAGACAGAGCTTCACACCAAGAAATCCCTGTTCTTTTTCTGTTGTTGTCGTTAATCCTCACCCAGGATATTCTCTCCATTGATTGTTAGAGAGAGGGGAGTGGCAGGGAGGGAGGGAGGGGAGAGAGAGAGGAGCGTCAATGTGAGAGAGACATGGACTGTTGCCTCCTGCACACGCCCGACTGGGGGGACTGCACCTGAGCCCAGGGGGGTGCCCTCCAGCGGCCAAGGTGAGAGCCCCCCATTCTCACCTCCCACTGGGCGATCTGCGTCGCCGTGATTGCTTTCTGGTTCGTGCATTCCTCTTCCAGCTGCCTCAGTTTCCTCACCGCTTCCTGCAGCTTTTCCTGGAGGAAGAAATGGAGTGACCCTTGCTGACCACATCTCCCTTCTCCCTCTGACGGGAAGAACCTGGATGTCAGTGCCCGGGGCTCTCTCTGTCCCTGTCAACCTGACCCTCCTCTTGGCTAATGGTCAGGACACCCTGTGGGGGGACCTAGACTGAGCTGATTGGAAGGCTCGGCGACACCTGCCTTTCCCCACACGCCCCGCCCCCTGGCTGTGCGTTTGCCACGGGCCCTCTCACAGGAGGGCCCTCTTTTTACTCGGCACTCCTACAAACCGTTACTTTTTTTAAAAAACATGTGTATACTAGGAGCCCAGCACATGAAAATTCATGCACTGGAGGAGGCGGTCCCTCAGCCTGCCTGCCCCCTCTCACAGTTTAGGGGCCCTCAGAGGTGGAGGTGACTGGCGATCAGGGGACGGTTACGCCCATCACACCTCTGCTTTTGCCAATGCCGGCGGCACAAGCCTCAGGAGGCCCTAGGTGGCTGTTGGGGGGAGGTGAGGAAACTGGGAGCCGAACTCTTTTTGTGAGGGGCAATCAATTAGCATATTATCTCCTTATTGGCGGTGGGCACCATCATCTTTGAGATGCTGTGATGGTTAATTAGCATATTCCCTCTTTATTAGATAGGCTTTTTATTGTTTTCAGAGAGGAAGAGAGAGAGACACAAACACCAATGATGAGAGAGAATCATGAGTCTGCTGCCTCCTGCACGCCCCACACTGGGGATGGAGCCTGAAACCAAGGCATGTCCCCTGACCAGGAATCCAACCGTGACCTCCTGGTTCCTAGGTCAATGCTCAACCACTGAGCCACGCTGGCCGGGCCACATGGTTAGTGTTTAGGCTCTTTCAGGGCTCACTCCTGGGAGGGCTCCCCGGGACCACCTGCACCCAGGGTCCCCCTTCCCACCCCCCAGGCCATGGAGGCCGGGCAGTCCTTCCGCTGGTGCGTCTTCCCTACTGGACGGCAGGCCGCCCACGAGGTGGCTCCTGGTCCCTGTGCTTTCACTCCCCCACGCGCCCCTGCACACGGCGCCGTCTCATCACATGCACCCGAGAGGCGATAAAATGCGCAGGTGCGGCCCTGGCTGGTCGGGCTCAGTGGCTAGAGCCTCAGCCCACGGACTGAAGGGTCCCAGGTTCCATTCTGGTCAAAGGCATGAACCTCAGCTGCCATTTCCTGGCCCTGGTGGTGGCGCCTGCAGGAGGCAACCAATCCGTGTCTCTCTCAGATAAATGCATTTCTCTCACTGTCTCCCCCTCTCTTCCATTCTCTCTAAAAATCAATAAAAAAATATCGTCAGGTGAGGATTATCAAACAAAACAAAAACACCTCGCATGTGTGCGTTTGAGCACATGGGGCGCTGGAGCTGGGACCAGTTCATCACGCAGCCGGGACCTGGATGAGTCTGACCATCCGTGGAAGGTGGGGCTGGACAGCCGGGACTTGATTCAGGGAGGACCCACCTAAACCTTCCCGACCCTCCAGGCCTCCACCCCCACCTCCCTCCCCCCCACCTCTCTGCTAGAAGAAAGAACCACACCAGGAAAGCTAGCATTCAGGGTCCCAACCTTGGGCTCCCTCCTGGATGATGGGGGTCTCGGAGCACAGGAGGGGGCACTGGGTTGCTGATGGGGGTCTCGGGGCGCAGGAGGGCACTCACCCTGTAGCCGGTGCTCGCGTCCTCCACGAGCACCGTGTTGTGGCCCTTGTGCTGCCCATCACGCTCACAGCGCCAGCAGATGAGCTGTCCGTCGTCCTCGCAGAAGAGGTGCAGCCGCTCCCCGTGCTCCTGGCAGGACAGCTCCTGCTCCTGCTCCTGTTCCTGCTGCTGCTGCTCCTGCTCCTGCTCCCGGAGGGCGGCGATGAGGCTGCCCAGCTGTTTGTTGGGCCTCAGGCTGCCTCTATGGCAGGAAGCCCGGCACTGGGGGCAGGAGAAGGTCTCCCTGTATTGCTGTCTCCGTGGGGAGGAAGACGGGCCCATGAAGCGCAGGAGGCAGGCCTGGCAGTAGCTGTGGCCGCAGCTGATGCTCACGGGCTCGGCCATCAGGTGCAGGCAGATGGAGCAGGTGGCCTCTTCCCGCACCTTCTTGCTGGTGGAGGCCGACGCCATGCCTCTGCCAAAAGCTGCAATGCTGGACCCAGAGGCTCCCACAGAGGTAGCAACGCACCCACCCTGCGCTTCCTGTGGGCGCCCGGCCTCCACTGGCCCCACGGGCCTTGAGGTCTTATCTGGAGGGAAGAAAGGTCTGCAATGTAGACGCTGCAGAGAGTGCAGCTGTGCTGTGGACTAGGGTGGGGACCCCGATTCCCTTCACTGAAATGAAACAGAATTTAACATTCAGATGTAGCCTCACCCGAGGATGTTTTTCTTTTGATTTTTAGAGAGAGTGGTGGGGAGGGGGGGAGACAGAGGGAGACACACATCCATGGGCTGCCTCCCACATGCACTCCGACCAGGGCCAGAGATGGAACCCGCAGCCCAGGTACGTGCCCTTGACCGAAATCGAACCCAGGACCCTTCAGTCCACAGGCCAAGGCTCTATCCACTGAGCCGCACCCAGTAGGACTGGTCACATTTCCATTGATTCATGGCCACCGGGGGCTGCAGGAAGCCCCAATAGAGACCATCCATCAGGGGGAAGCTGGTGTTGGAGCCCAGACACAGGGAGGGCAAGAGCGAGGCGGGATGCCCCAGGGACCCAGTGAGGGCCTGGGGGACTCTCCCACCTGAGGAACATGAGGGATAATCGGAATAACTGGTTCCAGGACCGTTTCTTTGCAACTTAAGGAACTGGGTGGTTCAGGAAGATTCCATTGAAGCAGCGACTGTGGACCTGCTGAGCCTCCGCACCCCCAGCCTTTCTCCCCGACGGCCCCCCAGAGAAGGAAGGCTGGGCAGTGGGCTCAGTAGTTAGAGCGTCCACTGCGGTCTGACGCATTCCTGGTTTAATTCCTGATGTCTCTCTCTCTCTCCCCCTCTCCAGCCACCCTCCCTTCCTTTCTCTGTAAGAAACCATGGGGGAAAAAATCCTCCAGGGAAACCCACCCAGGATGAACCCGAGGTAAACGCAGCACCTGAGACCCAGTGAGTCCCTCCAGGCCCTCCCTCACCTGAGAGGCGCCCGGCCGTCTGACTCAGTGGTTGAGCTTCAGCCTATGGACCCGGAGGTCAGGGTTCTGAGAAGGCTAAAAAGGGCTAAATCTATAGTAACCCTGACATTCGGGGTGGTGGTGGGGAGCTAGCAATCTGAATCTAAGCCAGCAAGCCCAGTGTACATTCTTGATAACCTATAATTAAGTCACTAACTCTTTACTAGAAACTGGACTTGCAGAACCTGTTATCTAAATACAGAGGCCATAAAACTGTGAACAGTGCCTGCCCCGGAGTGGGAGTTATTTACGCTGGCGCCAGGCCAGACCATCAGACATGGCCTGGAGAGTCCAAACACCTGGGGCCTTCTTGGAAAGCCTGCAGAAAAGGACTGGAAGCATAACCCATATTTGGGGACAAAGACCCCAGAAAGATATAAAAGAGAAGCCCACTACATGTGACTTTACTCAGATTTGGAAAGTTATTCCCTGAGTCCGCCGGCATAAATAAACAGTGTCACTCCTTTTCTCGAAAAGCGTTGCTTGGGTTTTCTCTGATCTTCTGCAACAGTTTCATTCCTGGTCAGGACACATACCTGGCTTGTGGGCTCGAACCCCAGTGGGGGCGTGCAGGGGAAACATCATCAGTGTTTCTCTCTCTCCCTCTCCCTTCCTCTCTGAAATCAATACAAATATTTTTTTAAATAAAGGAAAGGCCTGGGCTGGGCAGAGAGGGGCAGGTCCTGGAGGCCCAGTCAGGTGACCTCTCTCCTCCAGCCAGGACTGTCTTCCAGGAGAAGTTCCATGTTGGGGGCTAGATGTAAGCTGGCAAGGTCCTTGCACCTGAAGGGGCTAGCAAGGCTGGGACCCTTACCTCACACAGTTTTCCCAGACTTGTTTGGATGGCGATTATCAGTAGAATAAGAACAGCCTTTCATGGCTTACCAAGAAGTCTGTAACTATTTACTGAGATATGCTGTATTGAGAACTTGTTCTTCTGCTGTGTCTCTCCCTTAGAGATTAAGAGGAACAAAGAATACATTCCTTTTGACAGACCTCCTATTCAGTGTGTTGTGTATAAATAAGATTGTGTGGCTAATAAACTTCACTTCACTTCAGTTCTTCAAGAATTGGAGTCCTCCCGATCCTGCTTTTCTGTCTTTCTTTCTTTTCTCATTTCCCACCTCCCTACCTCAGCCCGGCTCAACCTGTCAGTCTGGCCCTGACAAACTGGCGCCCGAATAGGGACTGAGGAGGGAAGCAGACGGTGAGGAACTCCTCCGGATAAAGAGTGCACTTGTTAAGGTAAGGTAGGAGCAATTTTTTGGTAATCGGTTTATTAGCCGTTTCTGATACTGGCAGGGTAAAAGTTCACATAAAGTTTACAAGTACAAACGGGAGGAAAACAAGGTCACACCTGGCTGGGTTTAATCATAACACATTGCTTTTCTAGGGAGATAATTAGCAATTTTTGTCTCCCATGGTCCCTGCCCCTCAGCCCACTCAGTAATTCTTTGCTGCCAGGCCCCTGCCCCTAGCACACTTGGAGTTTGGTGGAAGCGAAAGCGGCCTCGGAAAAGGGCTGTAGGGCAGGGCCTGGAGGGACAGAGTCCAGAGGCCCTGGTGTCTGAAACACGCCCCTCCCTGCCACCCAGGCCCCCCACCGCACCCCCTCCCTTACACCAGGTGTCATCACCCCCCCATTGGAGACCCGCCCGGACCCTCCCCAGTACCTGGGCCACCACTGATGCCACACACTCGCTGGAGGGAGTCGCCTGGAGCAGCCACTTCCCAGGTCCTGGGCAGGACTCAGGTAGAAATGAAACTGCCTGCGGTGGGGGGTGGGGCACTGCTGGGTTTGGGGAGGAAACCAGGAAATGGCCCTAAGTGTTTGCAGGTGGCTGGGCTGGGCCTGGCAGGGTGGGGAGAGGTGGGTCGAAGTCCTTCTTTTACAGCCACAAGGAAAGGGGACAAGTCCTCACCAGGACCTGGGCTCTGGGCCAGCAGGAGCGTCTGAGGTCGGCGAGGGGCTCAGCCCACAGGCCCGACTGCAGCTCTTCCTGCCATGGCCTCCGACCAACCCCCTTGGGGACCATCAGCTTCTGGGTGGATGTTATTTTATTTTTTGTTATTTTTTAGGTCCCTATTTTTTCATCACTGCTCTGAAGTGGAAAGGGCTGGTGACCTCCGCCCTCATTCTCCCCCTCAGCGTCGCTCTGTAGGGTTCAGACACTGGTCAGCATCACCAACAGTCAGCATCCAGCTGGGAGCCGGGAGCCATGGGAGGCCCCAGGCCACCGTGGGGGCGGCACTTAGAGCAAAAGGACTGCAGGGCCCAGCCCGTGTGTCAGGGGTTGAGCATCAACCTACCTACAAGCCAAGAGCTCACAGTTCCACTCCCAATCACATGCCCGGGTTGCGGGCTTGATCCCCAGTGGGGGGCTTGCAGGGACAGCTAATGGATGATTCTCTCTCATCATTGATGTTTCTCTCTCTCTCTCCCTTCCTCTCTGAAATCAATAAAAAACATATTTTTTTAAAAAGGACTGTCTGCCCAACCTAGACTTACTTTTTTTTTTCCAATCCTCACTTGAGGATGATTTTCATCAATTTTTTTAGAGAGAGTGGAAGGAAGGAGGGAGAAGAGGAGGGAGAGAGAGAAACCTCAATGTGAGAGAGACATGGACCAAGGTTCGTGCCCTTGACCGGGAATCAAACCCGAGGCCCTTAAGTCCACAGGCTGATGCTCTCTCCACTGAGTGATGTTGATATTTTTGCTCCACAAACACCCAAGCTCCTCAGCCCCCCCCCCCCCCCCCCCAGGGTGGGTTCCCTTCAGCTTCCTGTGGGGCAGCTCCTCTCCAGGCTTCTCCTATCTGCCTCGCGGGTGCCCCCTGGTGGTCGGGCAGGTTCATTGCTCAGCCCTGTGACCTGCTGGGGAAAGTCAGGCCACACAGAGGAGCCCAGGGCTGAGCCCAGCAGTCAATCCACAGCCTCCTGGGCTGCTTCCCCGGCTCCTCCCCCACAGGGTTTCCCCGCCCCTTCCAGGTCTTGGGCTCCCTTTTGAGGATCCCTGAGAGGAAGAGGGAAGCTGGGACTCCCTGACTCTGCTGCCTTCTTCCCGGGACCACAGAGAGCAGAGGCCTGGACCTCACCCTGAGGCCACAGTCCCTGCCATGAGGTGAAGGTTCGCCCCTGAGAGCTCTGGCTGCGGGATCCCTGGCAGACGGGGCGGGAGAGAAGGCAGACGGGGAAGATCACATGGGTTCACCCAGCCCCACTCACCCGAGGGTTAGACTGTTATGGGTTCACTCAGAGAGATAGACCACCGACTCAGAATTTAAATTTAAGAGCCTTTATTAAGCTGGCCAGCTGACTACAGTTACAGCACCTGCCGAAGCAGAGGCTGAACTGCAGCGCTGACTGCAAGAGTTACATTTTATTATTAAATTCTGTGGAGGCCCAGAGAAAAATGTGTCTTTCAAATTCTGGGCCCCCGAATATGGAGGAAACTCTCTTTATTTATACTTTTCCCAGTCCTTTGTCTCCCAAATTTGGAATGAGACTTTCGGGCCTTCTGAGAAAGAAGGCCTGCATGCTGGGAAGGGGCCATGAGACCATATCTCAAGGCCTGGCCTGATGTCAGTACCTTCCTATCTATGTGTTTTAGGAACAGACAGCACAGCATGACCCGTCTGGCCAAAGCGCCAGATATGCACCCTGGAGCCAGGGCCCGAGTCAGCCTGGTGACCCCGTGCCCATGGGGGTGGCTCGCTGCCGGGGTCCAGGTGACAGCCCCCTCCCAGTCCCGGGAACAGCGGGCGACCTGGGTGCGGGGTCAGCAGGGCCAGGTCACCCGGCTGCTTATGTAACAGCCCAGAGCGTGACCTTTATCGGTGGGGCCCGTGCTGACTCAGCACACGGATGTGGACGCACAGACAGTGTGCCGTGTGCCAAGGCCACAGCTACATACAACACTTTTTTCTGGCAATTTGATGCAACAAATTGTTTTATTTATCCTAAGCAAACTCAGTCAGAGGCACAAATTGCACGAATTTTTAAAGGGAAAAAACAGAGACTGTCGGGGTCCAGCCCCAGAGGTCCACTGGTTCCCAAAGGTGTGGACGGAGTCGGCGAAGAATGAAGGACACGGAGACAGCGTTCAGATGATCAGCATAGCCAGGTTCTCTCTTGATTCTCCGTGGATCTTCCTGTGCCTGGCTGAGGCCACAGAGAGAGACCCAGAGGCAAGCTGAGCCTTTATTTTATAGTCAGATGTAAACAAGGTAGTGGTCACCATAGTTACACTGTTCTTGTGAGTTTCACTTGCTTTGGCAGCACTTGCTGCACCTCCCATGGCCCATTAGCTTCCCAGATAAGATCTAAGGAGTGTCATAAGGTCAAGCCTAATAATGCTAAGAGAACTGTGCCCTCTAAGCTGGGACTTGTTTGTGGCTTTGCCAACAGGTCAGTCCAAGGCATTAACCCTATAGCCAGCTGCGCCCTACATCACACCCTTCTTTTAATTTTAAGCTACCATAATGAAAGTAAAACTTAAGCATCAAGAACAAAACTCTGGCTATTAAAACAATAACAAAACAATGCCAATGCAAAACCCAAACTACAGACACGTCAACATTTTAAAACTTAAACATAAAGCTCTGGCTATTAACAAAACAATGCCAATGATTTAACATTTTTAAAACTAGTAAGAATAACAAAAAATGCCAATGCAAAACAGCGATAAGTGAGTTTCTGCTAAATGAAAGTTTCTTTTGCTGATTTACTCAGAGTCCTCGGACGTGGCTGCACAAGACTTTGCAGAAGACTGGCAGCTGACCACTGCTAGCATAGCCAGAAACATGATTGAGGGAGTAGCTTCCACTTCTTGCTTTTCTACCATCTGCTGGGCCTCAGTTGTTAACGTCTTCAGCTGACCCCATGTTGGCACCTCGGTCCCAACCTGTGTAGCCTTCTTTTCTTCTTTTTGTCCACTTTACTGTCATCTGGGCAACTTTCAGTCTTTTGAATGAAGGGACAAGGAGCTTCTCTGGGTCCGTTGTGGTGACGCACGTAACGCTCTGGTACCCAAATTGGCTGCTCTGCTCCTTCTGGAAAGATACAAACACCACCTCTTCCCCACATCATCACTAGATCTGGTAAAACTCTTGGCTGGTTTGTGTATCCTTCTACCAGGCTCACCCAGCAGAGGCTATTGTACAAGAGGCCCGATGCCTTTCGGCCGCTGTACAACCCTCTGCATTGTATTTTATTTAAAATTTAACATATAACATTCTTCTCCCCCTTTTTTGTTTTTATAGAAAAGGTTTATATTGATGGGATTCTGACCATTCATAAAAGGGTATACATTTTAGAGCTTGCTACTGCATCCCTCCTCACCCCTGGTAATGCTGTCAAGTGCTCCAAAATGTGAAATCAGAAGATATCACATGAAGCCTCAATAAGACAGCTTATTTTAATTCGGCTAAATGGGGTGAGAACTCATTAGAAGAACAGGCTACTAAACATTGCCGGATTGCTGCTGGGATTGGACCCCAGCAAAACATGGTATCATGGAACCTGAAGAAATAGCTCTGGCTTCCTAGATACATATAAACATACATGCTCCTCTGTATTTACGACTTCCTACTTTAACTTAAAAAGTTGCAGCTTTACATTTCTATTGTGAATTGGTTCTACTTTTGAGCCTTAGCACCTCAAAATAAAACCTTAACTTTGAGTCAAACTGTTAGTTTTTCTTTTTGTGTCAAGAACTAACTTTGATGTGGTAAAACTAAGTAAAATCCATTTACTCAATCCAAAGCAGGCACTACAAAGAAAAACCCCAAATGCTTTCTTATATCCATTTTAAGAGTAGGATTGGCGCTTTCTGCTATTACCTGAGTCCTGATCAAGTACCCCAGGGTGAACCTGCCAATCTGTACTTCCCGGGGTGACATGATACAGGTTTACTGAGCCGGCTGGAAAGGCTGCAGTGGGGTGAAGGATAAGGCTCCTTGGGCCTACCTCTCCCATGCCTCTACATTTACCTTTCCTTCCCCCAGAAAACCATGTGCAGGTTTTACTTACAAAATCCAACCAATCGAAAAGCTGTTCACACTCACAGAACAGCCCGTGCTTAGAGTGTAGCATTAAGCATTGGATACGTATAAATTCTTCTCCTAAGATCCTGAATATCCCATATTTTACACCTAGTTATGTCACTGAACTTCGCTCCTCACCTTCCTTCTTGTCTTCTGCACGTGGTTCACTGGAGCGTCCTTTCACCTGACAACTGAAGTTCCCCCTGACTGGGAGACATTCTGTCTGACTGGGAGTGAACTGAACTCCTCTGCTAGAAAGCATATGTGTTAGATCAATACAGAGTCTTTTTTTCTTTAGACTCAGTATGGCCCATCTTCTCAATCTAAGTTCTGTACTATCCACCCTCTTACCCTACTTATCTTCTATAGGGGGGGCTGCAGCACCCTACGGTGGAGTCCTATCCTTCCCAAGTTGGGGGGGAGAGGGGGATGACTTATGTAGGGGAATCCTGTTCGGCCTGTTCAGGCGCCAGTTGCCGGGGTCCAGCCCCAGCGGTCCAGGGGTTCCCAAAGGTGTGGACAGAGTTGGCAAAGAATGAAGGACACGGAGAGAGCATTCAGCTCTTTATTCTCTGTGGATCTTCCTGTGCCTGACTGAGGCCACAGAGAGAGACCCAGAGGCAAGCTGAGCCTTTATTTTATAGTCAGAGGTAAACAAGGTAGTGGTTACCATAGTTACACTGTTGTTGTGAGATTCACTTATGCAGGAGGCAGCTGATCCATGATTCTCTCTCACAATTATCTTCCATTGCCCTAAGACAGTGCTTCTTAAATAAATCAGGCGTATGACATTGATCCCAGTGCTGACTGTGCCCGTGGGTCAGGGTAGGCCTGGGCTCTCACATTTCTATACATTTTTGTACATATATATATACATATATGTACATGTCTACACATGCATACATAGATAAATGTATCTATGTATATTCACACACACATAATTATACATGTCTAGGCTATGTGTTGGGGTTTTTTGTACTTATCTGTTTGTTTAGTTTTATAATTTTTATAAATTTCTTGTTTAGTTTTTTAAATATATTTTTTATTGACTTCAGAGAGGAAGGGAGAGGGAGAGATAGAAACATTAGTGATGAGAGAGAATCTTGGATCCGCTGCCTCCTGCAGGGCCCCACACTGGGGATGGAGCCACAACCTGGGCATGTGCCCTGACCTGAAATCAAACCCCAACCTCCTGGTTCATAGATCGATGCTCAAACACTGAGTCACGCCGGCCGGGCTTCCAGTGACTTTTAGAGAGTGGAAGGGAGGGGGAGAGGCAGAGAGACACACACATCGATTGGTAGAGGGACGTGCCCTTGGAATGGAACCTGGGACCTTCGTCCACAGGCCGACCCTCTCTCCACTGAGCCAAACCGGCCAGGGCAACAGTTTACTTTATTTTAGTTTATTTGTTAAGTTCTAGGGAATAAGTTTATTGTGGCAGAGCGTGTCACACACGACTGAGGGTGCGGACATTAGTGACATCACTCTGCGTCCTCCATCGGGTACAAGTGTGACAGGTTTCCTGCGTCCGGTTCCCACCATCACCTGCACGGCTTCCTCACTCTGACCCGTGGACGTTTAACCCGACGGCTTCTGCTGACGCTCTGGTTCCAAACAAAACTCTGGATAAGCTTCTGAGTCCACCTCATCGTCAATATCATCCAAGTACGGTCATCACCCCAGACACACCTGCTCCGTTTTCTTCACAATCTGGAAAAAGAGTCTTCTCTTCAACTCACTCTTTTTTGTTTTTAATAAATCTTTATTGTTGAAAGTATCACATATGTCCTCCTCCCTCCCCCTCCCCCCCTCCCGCCCGCCCTCAGGTCACTCCTGATTGAATCGTGGTCGTCGGGATCAGCTGCAGGGAGAGGAACACCATCCGCTGGACCCAATGGCGGTTCCGTCACAAAACAGTTGGGATCAATCTCAGGTGCTGCTTCTCTTGGATGCTGAGGTGACAGGGACTCTCCCCCAGTTACTTGACCGGAGCTCAACAAGCTTCAAGAGCATCAGCCTCATATCGACACTGCAGGGCGCGTCCAGGGCGACATTCTCAATCCCCTGGATAACGTCGTCCATGTCCGTCTTTCCTTGTGCCTTCCAGGCATCTTCCAAGGCGGGCCCTGTCAACTTCAGGAATTTTACTGCACAAATTAGGTTATCGTCCACGGGGTGAGAAAGGAGGGCATCCAACAACCCCCGAAAAAGACCTGTGTGAGCCTGTCCATTTGCCCCTTCGATCTCCAGCGGAAGATAAAATTCTCCCATAAAGAGCAGCAACTCGTGGAATCGTTTCCGAGCTGCTTCATCCCCCTTGGCAGCTTGATCTCTAGGCTCATAATCAGCCTGACATCTTTGAAGGAGCACTTGGCGGAAGCTGCCCCTCTGTGAGCGAATGGTAAGGTGACGGGACAGGTAATCACACAGGCGAGCTCCCCCGCTGCGGAACCTTGGCACGGACATGGCCTGTTCATAGATGAGGTCCACCAGTTCTTCCAAAGCCTCGTCCGTGGTGACCCGGCCACTCAGGGTCTCTGCAAACTGCTCCATGTCAGTTTCACAACTGCCAGGCTGCTCTGTCAGATGGTCCAAGAAATCCCAAACGAATACGGACAGAGGGAGTTCATCCTCACAGGGTCCTGGTGATTAGAAGAACCTCAAGGGTAGAATTCAGGGCGCTGGCTGTCAGCATCCTGCAGATTCATTTGTTTCAAGAATGTCCCCTTGGAGGGTGGGGAAGGGGCGGCTGGAGGCGGGCTCTGCTCCCAACACAGTTTATTTGGATAAGACCAGCCTGTGCTCTGGAGTCTGAGCCTTGTTTCAGACCAGCGATGGGAGCTCAGGGTTGTGACCATAAAGTAGAAACCCTCCCATTTGTCCCCGTTAGCCATGGGGTCGAGGTTCCACTGAGCTTGGTCCCCTGGGCGCTTAGCAACACCCTCACCTACCTTGATGGCTCTTGAACCTGTTCTTCAGCTCAAAGCAAACCTCTAGGACCTCGCACTCAGTCTCAACCTCCAAGGACAGGGCCTCTGGCGTCTCCAGCCGCACAGCCTGGCTCCTGGGGGAGCAGAGGCCAGAGATGCTCAGGGGACACCCCGCGTCTCTGCACCCCACTCCCCTCGCCTTCCCTTCAGCACTCACCTGCTCAGGGCACCCTCCACGTCCTGCGGGAAACAAAGGCACAGGTGAGTGTGGGAACACCAGGCTGATGGGCTGCTGCTCCCTCCCAGAGGCACAGGGCAGGCCCGGCCTTGGGTTCGGATGGGATGGGGGCTTATACCCTGGTTGGGAGAGCACCTGGATGACTCTGAAGAGCAATCCTGTCCTTTTAAATCTAAGGACACACACTTATGGGAACAGGGGTACGTTTCTTTCTTTTTTTTTTTTTTAATATATTTTTTTTATTGCTTTTTTACAGAGAGGAATGGAGAGAGATAGAAAGCTAGAAACATCGATGAGAGAGAAACATCGATCAGCTGCCTCCTGCACATCTCCTACTGGGAATGTGCCCGCAACCCAAGTACATGCCCCTGACCGGAATCGAACCTGGGACCTTTCAGTCCGCAGGCCGACGCTCTATCCACTGAGCCAAACCGGTCTCGGCAGGGGTACGTTTCTTACATGTGAACAGGGGTTACGTTTTTGTTAAGTTTCCTTCCCAAGCCCTGAGCGAAGTGACTGGGGAGGTGACTGAGCTGTGAGGCCAGCGAGCAGAACCCATGAGCAGGGTCAGGCCCACCCACCAGGAGCCAAAACACCATCTGACCAACAGCATCTCCTCGCCTGGGGACTGAGGACAAGAGCTGACGGCTGAGACCCCCAGGGCTGCACACAGCACCCAGCCCCTTCCCCTTATAGTCCGGTCCCTGCACCTGCTGGGAGACAGGACTCGATGGGTGTAAGCGCCCTGCCTGCTGGGTGGGCCGCCTTCTCAGTAAACGCCTTATGGGACTCACCCTGCCTTGGTGACCGGACACAGCGACAGGCAGCCGAGCCCACCCGGGGGTTTCTGGGTAACAGATGGACACCCCGGGCAACGATCCCCACTCTGGCCTCTGGACGGTCAGCACAGCAAGACACCTCTCAGCCTCTGAGCCTGGCGCCCTCCTTGCTGAGGTGCTGGGGAGCCCGCGGCTGCTTAGGCGGGTAGGGAGCCCCGCACGCTCCCTCTGGCCTCACCTCCCTCAGAGCGCACCTGCCAGAGGCCACCTGTCACAAAGCCTCAGGGGTGGGTGGGTGCACGGCGCCCAGACTGGGTTCTGAGGTGGTGGCCACAGTGACCCAGGGGGCGGAGCGGCCATGAGACATGGTCACCCTGAGGGGTGCCCTCCACTTCCAGCAGCCGGACCTGGGACCAGCAGCTGGAGGTAGGGGGAGGTTCACCTTCCTGAGGCTGGAAGGAGGGCCCACCAGGCCAGGCTCACCCTTCACTCATGGGGCGGCCCCACCTGGTCCCCGCCATCACCTGACCTTCAGGATTCTGTGCCCCTGGACACAGGCACGTTGGAGGGGAAGCCATCCCCTGAACCTGTTCCGGCTAGGAATGTAGGGAGCGGCTATAGGGTTAAGCCTTAGACTGACCTGCTGGCAAAGCCACAAACAAGTCCCAGCTTAGAGGGCACAGCCCTGTTAGCATAACTAGGCTTGACCTTATGAGGGTCCCTAGAGCTTATCTGGGAAGCTAATGGGCTGTGGGAGGTGCAGCAAGTGCTGCCAAAACAAGTGAAACTCCCAAGAACATTGTAACTATGGTGACCACTACCTTGTTTACATCTGGCTATAAATAAAGGCTCTGGTTGCTGTCTGGGTCTCTCTCTAAGGCCTCAGCCAGGCACAGGAGATCCACCTAGACCCAGCTTATTCTCTCTGTCTGTCTTTTCTACATCATACGCCGCCCCCTCTCAAGCTCACCGAACCCTTGGCTGAGCTGGCTCCCCACAAAGGAACCCACCCCGCTAACTGCAGGGGGGATTTTATTCTTCTTGATCCTCACCCAAGGATCATTTTCCATTGATTTTTAGAGAGACTGGAAGAGAGAGGGAGAGACAGAGAGAAACATCGATGTGAGAGAAACACATCGATTGGTTGGCTTCTGCAGGAGCCCCGACCAGGACCTGGGCCAGGGAGGAGCCTGCCACCGAGGTATGTGCGCTTGACCAGAATGGAAGCCGGGACCCTTCGGTCCTCAGGCTGATGCTCTGTCCACTGAGCCACACTGGAGTTTTGAGCCAAATCAAAATTTTCTGATTTATATATAGAGTCCTGTAGACCAGTGGAAGCCACATTGTAGATTTTAGTCTGTTCAGTATTCTAAAAGGAATAGGCTTAGCCCAGCTGGTGTGTCTCAGTGGTTCAGCATCAACCTATAAACCAGGAGGTCAGGGTTTGATCCTGTCAGGGCACATGTCCCAGTTGTGCACTCGATCAATGATTCTCGCTCATCATTGATGTTTCTATCTCTCTCTCCCTCTCCCTTCCTCTCTCAAATAAAAAACGAAACAAAACAAAACAAAAACACGTTGAAAAATGATGGGAAATATAAAGAAATATGCCTTTATGACCAAGTTGGTATGGCTCAGTGGATAGAGCGTCGGCCTGTGGACTGCGGTCCCAAGTTCCATTCCGGGCACACGCTTTGGCTGCAGCCTTGATCCCCGGCCTAGAGCTGGGGCACCTGTGGGAGGCAACCAATCAATGTGTCCCTCTCCCATCCACGTTTCTCTCTGTCTCTCCTTCTCCCTTCCACTCTCTCTAAAACCAATGGAACAATATCCTCGAATGAGGATTAACAAAATAAGTAAATCAGAATAAGAGAAATCTGCCTTTTATTCCCCCACACTGATGTGCCCCCCGCTGAGCGAGGCAGGCGGTCCTCTGTTCCCACGCCCCCCCCCTCACTCCCCCAGAGCAGCTCAGGACCCGCCCCCATGGCCTCCTCCCAGGGCTCAGCCTCACCTGCAGCAGCTTCTGGGCAGAGCCCTGGCATCGCTCCTCCAGCTCCAGGATGTGGCTCTGGAGCTCCTGGCCCTGCTGGTCCAGGTTGGCCTCACTGCCCCTCAGTCTCTGCAGAGTGCGCTGTTCCTCGCTCTCCAGTCTCCACAGGTACGACCTCTCCTCCTCCCTCAGGAAGCTGCGCAGCTTCTGGAATTCCGCCTGGATTTTCTGTCTCTGAGCCTCTATCTTCTCCTACAGTCAAGAGAGGACACTCAGCCCGGCAGGCAGGGCTCAGTGGTTGAGCGTCCACCTGTGACCCAGGAGGTCACATTGGATTCCCGGTCAGGACACAGGCCCGGGTTGCGGGCTCCATCCCCAGTGGGGGGCGTGCAGGAGACAGCCGGTCCATGATTCTCTCTCCTCCTGGATGTTATTATGTCTCTCTCCCTTCCTCTCTGACATAAATACAAATATAAAATAAGTAAAAAAAGAAAGAAAGTTGGAAACCCAGTGGGGACGGCTCTCGGTAAACAGGCATGTGATTCTGCGGCTCCGACAGGCACTGGCCTCCTGGCCATTTCCTGCTGGAAGGAGGCGGGGGAGGGGATGAGCTCTCATCGATGTGGACAAGGAGGACAATGGCTTCTTCTCGGGGCTCCACCTGCTGCTCTGGTTCAGTGACACCATCACTGTGCTTGGCCCGATCAGACCCTACGCCTAAGCGCCAGGACAGACAGAGCTTCACACCAAGAAATCCCTGTTCTTTTTCTGTTGTTGTCGTTAATCCTCACCCAGGATATTCTCTCCATTGATTGTTAGAGAGAGGGGAGTGGCAGGGAGGGAGGTGGGGAGAGAGAGAGGAACGTCAATGTGAGAGAGACGTGGGCTTTTGCCTCCTGCACACGCCCGACTGGGGGGGGGGACAGCACCTGAGCCCAGGGGGGTGCCCTCCAGCGGCCAAGGTGAGAGCCCCCCATTCTCACCTCCCACTGGGCGATCTGCTTCGCCGTGAAAGCTTTCTGGTTCGTGCATTCCTCTTCCAGCTGCCTCAGTTTCCTCACCGCTTCCTGGAGCTTTTCCTGGAGGAAGAAATGGAGTGACCCTTGCTGACCACATCTCCCTTCTCCCTCTGACAGGAAGAACCTGGATGTCAGTGCCCGGGGCTCTCTCTGTCCCTGTCATCCTGACCCTCCTCTTGGCTAATGGCCAGGACACCCTGTGCGGGAACCTAGACTGAGCTGATTGGAAGGCTCGGGGACACCTGCCTTTCCCTACACGCCCCCGCCCCCTGGCTGTGTGTTTGCAGTGGGCCCTCTCAAAGGAGAGCCCTCTGTTTCTCAGCACTCCTACATGCCGTTAATTTTTTTAAAAAAATATATATTTTATTGATTCCCCACAGAAAGGTAGGGAGAGGGATAGAGAGTTAGAAACATCGATGAGAGAGAAACATCGATCAGCTGCCTCCTGCACACTCCCTACTGGGGATGTGCCCGCAACCAAGGTACATGCCCTTGACCGGAATCGAACCTGGGACCCTTCAGTCCGCAGGCCGATGCTCTATCCACTGAGCCAAACCAGTTAGGGCAACCGTTAATTTTTATATGTAAAAATATGTATATATTTCTATTCCTCTCAGAGAGGAAGAGAGAGACAGAAACATGAACAATGAGAGAGCATTATGGGTCTTCTGCCTCCTGCATGCCCCACACTGGGGATGGAGCCCGAAACCCAGGCATGTGCCCTGACCAGGAATCCAACTGTGACCTCCTGGTTCCTAGGTCGATGCTCAACCACTGAGCCACGCTGGCCGGGCCACATGGTTAGTATTTAGGCTCCTTCAGGACTCACCTCTGGGAAGGATCCCCGAGACCACCCGCACCCGGGTCCCCCTTCCCACCCCCCAGGCCATGGAGGCCGGGCAGTCCTTCCGCTGGTGCGTCTTCCCTACTGGACGGCAGGCGGCCCACGAGGTGGCTCCTGGTCCCTGTGCTGTCACTCCCCCACCCGCCCCTGCACACGGCGCCGTCTCATCACATGCACCCGAGAGGAGATAAAACGTGCAGGTGCGGCCCTGGCTGGTCCGGCTCAGTGGCTAGAGCCTCAGCCCACAGACTGAAGGGTCCCGGGTTCAATTCCAGTCAAGGACATGAACCTCGGCTGCCGTTTCTGGCCCTGGTTGAGGCGCCTGCAGGAGGCAACCAATCCGTGTCTCTCTCAGATCAATGCATTTCTCCCGCTCTCTCCCCCTCCCTTCCACTCTCTCTAAAAATCAGTGGAAAAATATCGTCAGGTGAGGATTATCAAACAAAACAAAACTCCTCGCATGTGTGGGTTTGAGCGCATGGGGCGCTGGAGCTGGGACCAGTTCATCACGCAGCCGGGACCTGGATGAGTGTGACCGTCGGGAAGGTGGGGCTGGACAGCCAGGACTTGACTAAGGGAGGACTCACTCTAAACCTTCTCGTCTCTCTCTCCTCCTCCAGAACAATCAGGCCTTAAAGGTCTTCACTCCTCCGTCCCTCCT
>NW_005871764.1:134225-135890 GCF_000147115.1 Myotis lucifugus | reverse complement strand
CCAGGACCCTTCAGTCCACAGGCCAAGCTCCTCTCCACGGAGCCGCACCGGGCAGGACTGGTCACATTTCCATTGCTTCATGGCCACCGGGGGCTGCAGGAAGCCCCAATAGAGACCATCCATCAGGGGGAGCTGGTGTTGGAGCCCAGACACAGGGAGGGCAAGAGCGAGGCGGATGCCCCCGGGGACCCAGTGAGGGCCTGGGGGACTCTCCCACCTGAGGAACATGAGGGATAATCGGAATAACTGGTTCCAGGACCGTTTCTTTGCAACTTAAAGAACTGGGTGGTTCAGGACGATTCCTTTGAAGCAGCGACTGTGGACCTGCTGGGCCTCTGCACCCCCAGCCTTTCCCCCGACTGCCCCCCACAGAGAACAAAGGCTGGGCAGCGGGCTCAGCAGTTAGAGCGTCCACTGCGCACCGACGTGTCCCGGGTTCCATCCCGAGGTCTCTCTCTCTTTCTCCCTCTCTCTCTCTCTCTCTCTCTCTCTCTCTCTCTCCAGCCGCCCTCCCTTCCTTTCTCTGGAAGAAACAATAGAAAAAGTCTCCTCCAGGGAAACCCTCCCAGGATGACCCCGAGGTAAACACAGCACCTGAGACCCAGTGAGTCCCTCCAGGCCTCCCTCACCTGAGAGGCGCCCGGCCGGCTGGCTCAGTGGTTTAGCGTCAGCCTTTGGACCAGGAGGTCACGGTTCGATTCCCGATCAGCGCACAGGCCTGGGTTAGAGGCTCGAACCCCAGTGGGCCTGTGGGGTAAGCCCCTCCCCGACCTCAGACGCTCCTGCTGGCCCAGAGCCCAGGTCCCAGTGAGAACTTGTCCCCTTCCCCTGTGGCTGTAGAAGAAGGACATCATGGATGTTTCTCTCTCTCCCTCTCCCTTCCTCTCTGAAATCAATACAATATTTTTTTAAATAAAGGAAAGGCCTGGGCTGGGCAGAGAGGGGCGGGTCCTGGAGGCCCAGTCAGGTGACCTCTCTCCTCCAGCCAGGACTGTCTCCCAGGAGAAGTTCCAGGCCCCTGCAACCCTGGGGGACGAGGGGAGGGGGAGCAAATGGGAAGACAAGACCCCAAGGTCCTCCAGGGAGGACCCAGGAACAGAGAGCGAAGGAGGGACCCTGGGACCCTGGGACCCTGGGACCCTGGCCCGGGGCTGCAGCTCCTGAAGAGCCAGGCCTGCCCTCCTGGGAGCGGAGGGAGGCGGGCAGGTTGCAGATCGACCTTCGTGGGACCTGACAATGGAGGGAACACAACCAGGAATCCCTGAGACCCCTGGACCCTCTTCCTCTGTAACCAGGCGGCCTCCGGAGCCTCAGAGAGTTTCTGCTCAGAGTCCCTCCCGGGCGGTGATTTCCCGGGGACACACCGGGGTCCTCTGTGGCTGGGCTGTGTCCCCAGCACAGGACCTGCCCTCCAGGGGCCCCGGGGGCCTGTCCCGGCCTCCACTCCCCCCACCTCGCACCCGGATCTCCTGAGGTTGGATCAGCTTGGAGTTTGGTGGAAGCGAAAGCGGCCTCGGGAAGGGCTGGAGGGCCGGGCCTGGAGGGACAGAGACTAGAGGCCCTGGGGTCTGACACACGCCCCTCCCTGCCCCTGGGCCCCCCACCACACCCCCTCCCGTCCACACACCAGATGTCACGATCCTCCCTGGGAGACCGCCCGGACCC
>NW_005871764.1:130790-133871 GCF_000147115.1 Myotis lucifugus | reverse complement strand
CGGGCACTCCCCCTTCTGGCGTTGGGTCAGAGGGGCTGGGAGCCAGACCCGGGTCTGTACTACTAATAATAAAGGATCCTTTGCTTTTGCATCGAACATGGCTCCCTGTTGGTTTGTGGAGATCTTGAAATCTGGGCATAACAGGGCTCAGCCCACAGGCCCGACTGCAGCTCTTCCTGCCGTGGCCACCGACCAACCCCCTCGGGGACCGTCAGCTTCTGGGCGGATGTTATTTTATTTTTTGCTATTTTTAGGTCCCTATTCTTTCATCACTGCTCTGAAGGGGGCGGTGGAAAGGGCTGGTGACCTCCGCCCTCATTCTCCCCCTCAGCATCGCTCTGCAGGGTCAGACACTGGTCAGCATCACCACCAGTCAGCACCCAGCTGGGAGCCGGGAGCCATGGGAGGCTCCAGGCCACCGTGGGGGCGGCACTTAGAGCAAAAGGACTGCAGGGCCCAGCCTGTGTGTCAGGGGTTGAGCGTCGACCTACCTACAAGCCAAGAGCTCACAGTTCCAATCCTGGTCACATCCCCATGTTGCAGACTTGGTCCCCAGAGGGGGGCGTGAGGGGGAAGCCAATGGATGCTTCTCTCTCATCATTGATGTTTCTCTCTCTCTCTCTCCCTTCCTCTCTGAAATCCATAAAAACATATTTTTTTAAAAAGGATTGTCTACCCAACTTGGACTTACTGTTTTTATTTCCCAATCCTCACTTGAGGATGATTTTCATCGATTTTTTAGAGAGAGTGGAAGGAAGGAGGGAGAAGAGGGGGGAGAGAGAGAAATGTCCATGTGAGAGACACATGGACCGAGGTTCGTGCCCTTGACCGGGAATCCAACCCAAGGCCCTTAGGTCCACAGGCCGATGCTCTGTCCACTGAGCGACGTTGATATTTTTGCTCCACAAACACTCAGGCTCCTCAGACCCCCCCACCCCCCAGGCTGTGTGACCCCTCAGCTTCCTGTGGGGCAGCTCCTCTCCAGGCTTCTCCTATCTGCCTCGCGGGTGCCCCCTGGTGGTCGGGCAGGTTCACTGCTCAGCCCTGTGACCTGCTGGGGAAGGTCAGGCCACACAGAGGAGCCCAGGGCTGAGCCCAGCAGTCAATCCACAGCCCCCTGGGCTGCTTCCCCGGCTCCTCCCCCCACAGCGCTCCCCGGCCCCTTCCAGGTCTTGGGGTCCCTTGTGAGGATCCCTGAGAGGAAGAGGGAAGCTGGGACTCCCTGACTCTGCTGCCTTCTTCCCGGGACCACAGAGAGCAGAGGCCTGGACCTCACCCTGCGGCCACAGTCCCCCCATGAGGTGAAGGTTCGCCCCTGAGAGCTCTGGCTGCGGGATCCCTGGCAGACGGGGCGGGAGAGAAGGCAGACGGGGAAGGTCACATGGGTTCACCCAGCCCCACTCCCCGAGGGTTAGACGTCCCCTTTCCCACCCTGGAGCCAGGGCCCGAGGCAGCCTGGTGACCCCGTGCCCATGGGGGTGGCAGCTGCCGGGTCCAGGGGACAGCCCCTCCCAGGCCCGGGAACAGCGGGCGACCTGGGTGCGGGGTCAGCAGTGCCAGGTCACTCGGCTGCTTATGTGACAGCCCCGAGCGTGACCTTTATCGGTGGGGCCCGTGCTGACTCAGCACACGGATGTGGACGCACAGACAGTGTGCCGTGTGCCGAGGCCACAGCTACATACAACACTTTTTTCTGGCAATTTGATGCAACAAATTGTTTTTATTCGTCCTAAGCAAACTCAGTCATAGACACAAATTTCATGAATTTTTAAAGGGAAAAAACAGATTCTATGGACATGGCGGCTGGCACACCCAGAATAGGCAGTGAGTAAGCAGACAGAGATGTGAGCTGGGAGCCAGCTGGTGTGGCTCATGGGTTGAGCAGTGACCTAGGAACCAGGAGGTCAGGGTTCGATTCCCAGTCAGGGCACAGGCCTGGGTTGTGGGTGGATCCCCAGGGTAGGGCCTGCAGGAGGCAGCTGGTCAGTGATTCTCTCTCACAATTTTCTTCCACGTCCCTGACGGCGCTTCTGAATCCGCGTATGAAACTGATCCCAGTGCTGAGTGTGCCCGTGGGTCAGGGTGGGCCGGGCTCTCCCATTTCTATGTGTATGTGTGTGTGTGTGTGTGTACATATACACACATACATGTACATGTCTACACATGCACCATAGATAAATGTACATGTGTATATTCACACACATAATTCTACATGTATAGGCTATACATGTTGGGGTTTTTTGTAGTTATCTTTTTGTTTAGTTTTATAAATTATTTTATTTTTTAAAATATATTTTTTATTGACTTCAGAGAGGAAAGGAGAGGAGAAAGAGATAGAAACATCAAGGATGAGAGAGAATCACAGATCCACTGCCTCCTGCACGGCCCACCCTGGGGATTGAGCCTGCATCCTGGGCATGTGCCCTGACCAGGAATCGAACCCTGACCTTCTGGTTCATAGGTTGACACTCAAACACTGAGCTATGCTGGCCAGGCTTCCAGTGATTTTTTAGAAAGTGGAAGGGAGGGGGAGAGACAGAGAGACAAACACATCGATTGGTAGAAGTACCTGCCCTGGACCAGGATCAAACCTGGGACCCTTCTGTCCACAGGCCAACCCTCTCTCCACTGAGCCAAACTGGCCAGGGCAACACAGTTTATTTCACCATTTTATTTTATTTTATTTCTTAGTTCTAGGGAATAGAGTTTATTGTGGCAGAGCGTGTCACACACGATTGAAGGTGCGTACATTAGTGACATCACTCTGTGTCCTCCATCGGGTACAAGTGTGACAGGTTCCCTGCGTCCGGTTCCCACCATCACTGCACGGCTTCCTCACTCTGACCCGTGGACGTTTAACCCAACAGCTTCTGCTGACGCTCTGGTTCCAAACAAAACTCTGCATAAGCTCCTGGGTCCACCTCATCGTCAATATCATCCAAGTACGGTCAGCACCCGGACACACCTGCTCCGTTTTCTTCACAATCTGGAAAAAGAGTCTTCTCTTCAAGTCAGTCTTTTTTGTTTTTAATAAATCAAAGATTGTTGAAAGTATCACATATGTCCTTCCCCCTCCCCCTC